>NW_026852754.1:0-199630 GCF_026571515.1 Ruditapes philippinarum | reverse complement strand
AGAAATAATTGTTTTATGTTTGACCTTCTCCGGTCTTCAACGGTCACCAGTTTCCAAAGACCTTCTTCTATATTGATCGTTTATTCAATTGTCAACTATATTCCTGATACAAACGTTTATTTATCCCCTACCCCCAAATAATGTTAAAAATAGTTTTTCCTTGATTATCGTACTTGATTCGGTGTGAAAAGATGAATTAGACCTGTTAAAGTTCATTCCGTTGGGTAAAAAGACAATATTTAAGCATTTTATCATTCAAGCGACGTGTCCGGTATATACCGGAATACGGTATTTAGTGCGGTGCTCCAATCCTTTTTTAAGTCACAATTGAAAGGGATGAGGCCACTAAATTCAGGTCAGACTCATCTATATAAATTATAAACAGTAAAATTTGTTAAAGTAGGGGCCTCCAGGGCCGAGTGGTTAAAGTCGCTGACTTGAGATCACAGGTCCCTCACCGCTGTAGGTTCGATCCTTACTCGGGTCGAAATCTTTCATGTGAGGAAGCCATCCAGCTGGCTTACGGAAGGTCGGTGGTTCTACCCAGGTGCTTGCTCGTGCGGAGGGGCCTCCACCAATAAAGCTAGGAAAAAAAATCGACGAAAAATCTCGGCGGGACGCTCCAGGATGGCCCGACTTGAGTGTACGGTCGCCCATATGGGCTTTCCGGCGGCGACCTTAAATAAACGCATAAGAAAATAATGTTAAAGTATGAATAAAATCCGCATATGAATCATATAACGTAATCACGATTAAGCAAAATCACGGGGGAAGAACTGTTACACGAAGGATGGAGTTCTTATGATAACTTGTCTATGACTGTCAGGGAGTTTTCTCGGAAAACTTTGGCATATATTACAAGAACACATGTCAAAATGATAATTTTCATGTTTTAGGTACTAAAGTAAACTTAAATAATAAAGCTTGCCTTACATCTTGTATTACGTGTCAAAAACTAATTCATATACCATTTTTCATAGCATTTTGCTTAAAGCTGGTTGTTTTGAGTAAACTTGGCAATCCGGAATATGGGTATATGGTCATAGCAGTATACTTGAAAAGGTACAATTGAAATATCTTAAACATATATTAGACCTTAAATCTAGTACACCAAATTGTATTGTGTACGGCGAATGTGATGTTTAACCATTTTCTATTGATATTTATTGTAAATTGATTAATTTTTGGTATAATCTATAGTTTCACCTAATGAATTAAAACTATCTAGCACATTTTATCAAATTGCTCTTAAAACTTATAATACATGTAGTACTGTTAATAGACAGACATTTCTTTGGTTTAAGCATATAAAAATATACTAGTTAATAAATTTGGAAACCCTAATGTATGGACCTATCAGATGTTTCCTAATCACAAATGGTTATTGCTAATGTGAAGCAAAATATTTCAGATTTATTTCTAAATGACTGGTATTGTACAGTAAACGAATCGAGAAAATGTAAAAATTATAAATTATTTAAAGAAAAATTCCATTTCGAACCCTATTTAATAAATACACAAAAAAACTTACCAAGTTATAAAATTAAGTTTAGAACTAGAAACAGCAGACTTCCTGTAGAAACCGGAAGTTAAAATGATATAGATTTAAATTTACGTAAATATACACTTTGTTACAGCTCCGGAAGTATTGGATGAATTTCACTATCTCTTTGAATGCAATGAATTATCTGTACTATGAAAAAGAACGTTAGATCAAAATTATTTCAGACATCCAAATATATTAACTTTTAAATCTATTATGAATATGAATATAACTCATTGAAATGAATACAGATTTTTTTTGTTTATTTGTTAAGGAAATAATCACAAAATTTGAGAATAGATAACATTTCTACATATTTGTTCATCATGCGTGTTTCTCTCCATTTTGTTAAGATAAATTGTATTAATATTATTATATCCATGTGTATGTTATGCCTCTTTATGTAATGTAAAATAGATAAATACAGAATCCCTAAAGAAAGCCCAACACGGCAAAATTGAAAACGTTGCAGGCTCGGTTTGATTGAGCCTGTTCATGGACGGTACTGGAAAGTGCAAGTTACCGTCCACGCCCCCTAGCACCGGCTTAAGCAGAATTCAACATTTAAACAGTAAAATTTTGAATTTAGAAAAATCCGCAGATGTGTTCATACGGCGGTTATCATGGAACCTTCAATGTGACACTTTCGTGCCATTCCATGAAAAGCGGCGTATGGTCCCCAAGTAATAAAAAGCGTGTGCCCTAAACGTAAGTTTATATGCTATAGCTCATATTGTCATTGTGTGTACATGAATTGAGTTTTGAAATAAAATTTGAAACTTTGGAAACTGTTATTAAAAATCTGTCCCCGCACTACCGGGCTTATAAGGCGGTTTTATTTTGAAGCTGAATATATCTACCTAGCTAGCGTTATATGGGGGCATTTTAAGCGGATTTTCATTCATTGAAAACGTCAACGTCCATTACACACATTTAACATAATAACTAGCTAACATCAACTTAGGTTTTTGATTTAGAAGCAGGGCAATTAATCACATACTAAGCTACATGTACTGGTAATTTCCTACCTTCCCTGTGATTTACAAACCGAGACAACATTACTTTACCCACGCCTGCGGGAGGTTACAATAGTGGTTCAAAATCCACTCACACGCGGGTCTTTTTTCTAAACAAATCAAACTTGCATTGCCTTGTAGTTTTAGAAACTATATAATAGTATATAAATAACACATGGGTTTGTGGGTAACAGTAAAAATATCATCCCGAGGAAAATACTGTTACCCGAGACGTAGCCGAGTACTTTACTGTAGGACTACTAGAGAAGTTTTCTTTTTCTTCTATTCTTTAAGGAAGTGATGATATATACAAATCATAAACATACTGTAACGAACCCAATTTGTAACGAACCCCTTCTTCGAGCGTTGGCCTGTTATCTCTAAAAGGGGTGTTACGTGAGTTCGCCTGGGCCCGGCTTGTGGCGAAAATAATAGAGAATGATTAAAGAATAAAATAACGGAGGCAATTTAAGATTTTAACTATAACTTTATTAACTGTTACATAAAATAGTCACATATAACAACATTCATCAATCAGACATAAATACAGTAACAATAAATATATTATAACTTTATTTAATCTGCATCAATAATACCAATTCACAATGCAAAACGTTATATACTGTGCACCACGGTTTTAAGAAATAAAATACACTAATAATAATGTTCACAATTGCACTGCACTCGCGAAATCACGAACTTACGCACTTTAACAAATAATCTTTATTTAGAGAATATATACACGTATCAATAATCACTTTTCCGTTATTATTAACACTAGTCGGGTATCACGATACCAATATCATCAAATGTATATTATTGCCGTTTATCAATCATCTTTGTCTCGATAACGTGTTCGCTACCAAATTATACCAATTGGTATTTGGTATTAATGTTTATAATTATAACACTGACGTTCAAATTAATTATAGGATTATTTAAAATACATGTATAAAGATTTGCATCATCACCACTACGAATTTAAGTTTTAGGTAGAGCTAGCACACAAAATCAAAGTAAAACCTCTGTTGGCATCAACTGGTATCGATACCAGATAAAATTATACCAATATTGGTATTCTATCAAATATTCACAAATATGTTCTTAATATAATTTAATATAATTCATATAGACTCTATTTATGTTGGTATATACCATACACGCTTTGTTTTAATAATTCATAAATATTTCACAAATATACCAACAAATATTATAGCACAACCGCGTATTGGTATTCGATACCAATTGGTATTTGGTATCGCGCGATTAAAATACACAGGAGATGGAGACAAGGGAAACACTTTATTTAATAAAACTTGGTTGGTATAACTTTACCTCTTCATCGCACATTTTTTATAAATTGGTATATACCCGTTGGTATATTTTTATTTAACCCAGAGTGACCGTATGAATGCCGTCCATGTTCGACATTGTCTTGAATTTCGCGCCAGCTGCGCTTTTATATGACCTGTGACGTCATTGCTCGAGATTTAGTGGCGCGAGCTAATGGCGGTTCTGAACACGGAAGTAAATTAAAAATACACATTCTTTTGATGATTTCATGCAATATTTACTTTTATAAACACAATTTGCTGCACAAACAGTAAGTTCTTCAACTTTATTTCCCGTATATATGAATATTTAAGAGTTTAATACGGTTTAGTGGAAGTAATCAGCATATTACAGAGGACTCAACATTGCCGATTTTGAACACAAAATTTCCATGAATACTCCGATAAAATATCGCGGTGCACAGTAAAACATTAATCTGAAAATGAACATACATATCATAGATAGACAACAAAATGTGATTTATTATCTAAAATTAACAAATATCAACAATAGGAAGATTTAGCACATTTAATAATCTGCTTTATAAAAATAGTGAGTGGGGTAACGAACAAATGAAATGATAAACAAGGCTCAAGGTATTTTGGGATTATAACAGCTACTGAATATCAGTTCGTTACAATACAATAAGCTAGGAAACAAAAGACTAACCCATTTACACAGTTATGATCTGTGAAATCTGATCCTTCTGTTTCCAGAATATTCTTAGCATGGTTTTTGACAAAATAACGATGATATATCCTATGTCCATCATATCTGTAACGTTTCACTGATTAAATTTGTTAAATAATCCTTTGTTACATGCTTAAATCGTCTGCATGTTCTAGTTTGACACATAGTTTCAGTTTTTATTAAACCAAGGCATATAATATGAAACTGGTTATAACAACAAACAAACAGAAAAATAACAGTCAAAAATCACTAATATCACAATATAAAAATACAATTATGACTAGCTAAATAAACAAAAAGGAGATCATATTGTTCATTTCAAGTACTGAATTCAATACAACATGTATTTTATATCGTAACAAATGGGAATGGAGATTGAGAAGTATTAGTTATCTAAATTTTAACATAATGTTTTTACAAAATAAAGATAATTTTAGAAGAATATTTTTATAACAACTATTCATTAATGTGTCAAGTTTAAAAATATTGGGATGAATGTAAAACCTGGGAAGAAGAGATTTACGTCTAATGTCTTTAAAGTACGAACATTCAAATAAGTAGTGAAATTCATCACCAATAGCTTGATACGGACATAAGGAACTATTATTATGATCAATTGCCAAATGTCTGCCTTTTTCGATTGGTAATAGGTGATTCATTGTTCTAAATTTACATAAATATTTGCCTATGTCAAAAGGAAGTACATCTAGATATTTTTCAAAACAATGAGTATTTTTATATCTACGATACACTAAACACTTAGAGGATGTATCATTAGTACTATGCCAATCTTGTAAAAATTGATCTTGTAGTCTAAGCTTCACAATATTTTTAAAGTGATTAATATTATCTACCTTCTGTAAATGAAAATATTCTGACATGCCAAGATTACTAAGTGTTTCTTTCACAAAATTTATCCATTTAGAATTAACAATATTCCTAGAGGACAAAGACAACATTGTTTTATAAAGAAGTTTACATATCTTATTTGCCTTAGCATTTATAATTTTACTCTAGAAACACAAAACTCTTGCTTTCACTTGTAAGGCTAATTGGAATATGCCTAACTCACCATAAACCATACAATAAGGTGTAGAAGCTTTTAAATTCAAAATAAATTTACAAAAATACAACTGAAATTTCTCTAGAATTTGAACTTGTTCGAATCCCCAAACTTCACTTCCATAAAGAAAGATAGGTACAACCACAGAGCTAAATAAATGTAGTTGCAAAGAAATTGGTAAACATAATTTACGTGACTTTTGGGTGGTCACAGAAAACATTGCTCTGCTTTATTCTTAGCTTCATTTACAACAAGATTCCATATATTACAGTACTCACTCATAGCATTTACGGCATCTTGCAAATCAATTTTGCTTTCTGCTAAAAGCACTGTATCATCAGCATATAACAAAAGAAACAATTTAACATAAACATCAATGACATCGTCACTAAGACATTCCCGAAATGCGTTAGAGATATTAACAAGTCCTGTATATTTATTAGATACAAATTCTGACAAATCGTTCAAAAAGATAGAAAACAAAATTGGTGAAAGATTTTCACTTTGACGTACACCGGTAAAACTACTAAAGAAACTAGTCAACTCACAGTTTACTTTAACACAAGATTTAGCCTTACTATACATATTGTGGATTATATCAAGACACTTACCATCAATATTATATGACAAAAGTGTGTGCCATAAATGAAGTCGATTAACAGAATCAAATGCCTTCCTATAGTCAACAAATGCACAGTAAAGCTTTTTATTACAACTTAAATAATAATCAATTAACATCTTTAAGGAAATCATATGATCAGTGGTACCATATTGTGATCTGAACCCGGCTTGTTCTTCGTTAAGTCTCATTCAGTCTCTTATTTAGTATATTGGTAAATAATTTGCCAAAACAACTTAAACCCCCAACATCCGATCAGACTATCGGATGCAAATTAACCCTCTCTCTACATTGTTTTATCAGTGATAGACGTCCAGCTATTCTGACTCAGTGTAGTATATCTAAAAATAGCTGAAGCAGACGATGGGTTTTTTACACAAAAATAAATCTAATATAATAATCACATGTCTGTATGTAGACTTTTATTGCATTTCTCTCAAAGAGTCAACAAAATTTAACCAAATTTCTGACCAGCAGTTGTATGTTTTTCGTTTTAGGACTTTAGTTTTAACTTTTCTCCTTGATGTCAAAGGATCAGTTATATCCTTCTCTGATGTCATTTTTCTGTTTACATGTTCATTCCAGTCAAGTGTTGCAATATTTGTTCTAAACCTGTACACTTTTTCCGAAAAGTTTATTCGTTTGTCATGATATTGCAACAATGCATTATTGAAACTTTCTACATAATATGTATCCATGCAATGTACATAATCTTTTGCAGTTTTATATAGATTTGAATGTTTGTAAGAACAGTTGTCAAAAGTTTTTCAGCTTTAGGGTCAGTAATTTTGCTACTTTCATAATTTCTGTCTGTTTTGCATCTGGATGTTTCATGACAATTCTTATGGTTGCCTTTATAATGTTCAACAATGTTTAGTATGCTAGTTGTTAGGTTTTCTTCATTACCATCAAAGTTTTTCATGGCCCAGTAGACATGCGTTTTGATGCTGGCAGCTTTGTCTGATAATTCTTGGTGCCAAGTTGAACCTTCTTTATATTTTGGACCTGAACAAACAGTTTTGACTTGTTTTGTGAGGTGTTTTGTTCCATGCCAGGTATCATTCGTTGATGTTGTTCCACTGCGTTCTGTTTTGATAAATTTGTTAACACTTGCATTTTTGTCATGGCAATGTAGTCTTACTTGTATGCTTTTGTCTTTGTATATATACCTATCAAAATAATCATATAATTTTTGGGTTCCTATTAGTTCGTGTTTTTGAGATGACTGTGAATCTTTTTTTGTTACATGTACAGTTTTAAGAACTCGGTGTGTATTTGCTCCTATACACACATCTGTGTGGTATGAATTCTTTCTTGTGCCATGTCGTGCATCAGTCAAAATATCAATAAATTCCTCTCCTGCATTTGATTGTATTTCTGACTTTATTGCAAGATCACATGCTTCTCCTGTCATTTCACCTACAACATTGCTGTATTTAGAAAACACTTCGTTAATGTAGCTTTGTCCAAGACAGCCTATACCAGCAGCAGATGACAATCTATTAAACTGATTAGGAAGTATTCCTGACACGAAATATCCATGCAGCATTCTTAAATTAGCCAAATATTTCTGTCCAAAGTATTGACTGCTATTCCATGTCAAACTATGTTTGCTTTTGCATGTAAATTTTAGGACACCCACATTTCCAAAGTAATTGGTAGATGATAAAATGAGCTGTTCCTCACAAGATTTTGAGTGACTTACAACACGCTTTATTAAATTATCTATGTTGCTTGAAGATGTAAGAAAGAACTGTTCTTCACCATAGTCATCTTCATCAATGCTTTGAAACGAAGTATCGTAATAGCTGTCACCCTTTTGTTTCTCTTTGCTCTCAGATGTTGATTGATTAGTCTCAATATATCGAGCCTTGTACGAACTAAAAACTTCTAACAATAACTTGATATAATTGATGTTACATTGTTAGGATTTCCCTCACCTAGTTGTGATTTTATATCTCGAACTAAGTCTATAATATCCTGCTTTTCCTGCTCATTTTGACACATAAATCCAATTTTGCCTTCAATAATTTTTTTTCTTCTTTCCTGATTTCGTTTTTTAACAGAAATTGGATTATCCTTATAATATTTTCTCTTCTGACCTTTATCTTCCATTTTTTCATATACAATGTGTTTAGTTATTTAGAATGCTTTTTGATATATTATTTAGACTTTTCAGAAAGTGTATTGTCCTGCTGCTATCAGCAGAGATAAACAAAATATCACATTTCTGTGTTTAATTGGCACACAACACTACTATACAGGAGGGGTGACAGGTATTGTAAGGTCTTGTTTTAATACATCATCTAATTAGTGCAGAGTTTCTGAGACCGGCAATATAAAAAAAAATTGCAAAATAAGGAAAACATACTTTAGCCTTAACATAAAAGGCAATAGTGTTTTGATCAGTCTTAAGCTTTGTACAACATTGCCCGAAATGAAAAGTAAATCCATATATCTCATCACTGTACAAACGTATTCAAAATTGAAAACAACAAACTAAACAATACCTAAAAGTAACATTCATGATATTATAAGCATATTCTCAAATATTTTATAATAATAATTTCAAATTTAAGTATCTGTGTTATAACATACAAAATGATTCCAAGAATATAGTAAGTATATCCTAATGATTTCTGTCAGTATCTGTATTACTTAATATCTCATTTCTCTCTTTGAATGCATAATATGCATACATAGCTAAATTTGTTATAACATTATCAGAGCGAGAGCACATTAGAACATTAAATTTATGATTATTAGGATTATTAAAGAATTTTTTGTCAATGTATTTTTCTCTAATCAAAGACAATTTTTTACAAACTAAAACAAAATGATATTCATTTCCAATTGCTTCGTGACATAATTTACATATCCTTTGTTCTCTTAAAATATTCTGGTATCTACCTTTTACAATTTCTAAATCATGGGAGGACAACCGAAGTTTGGCAAGAGCATTTCTGAATTTTCTAATTGTCACTACTGTTAAGTAATATTCATGTTCGATATTGCATTTAAACTGTCTATACGCATACAATTTAGAACTATCATTTATAATTGTTTGCCATTCTTGTAGATATTGGTCCTTTAATTTTTGTACAAAAGAATTTATGAAATAGTCTTCATTATTGAGTGTATGACATCTAGACCCCTTGACACCTCGACCCCTAAGACATCTCGACCCCTGACACTTAGACCCCTTAGACACTTAGACCCCTTAAATATACCTGACATTTCGACCCCTTAATTAATGTATTGTTATATTAGGAAAGTCCGTGCTTTTATTAAATAAAACACAAAGTAATGACTAGGTTAGAACATTTTCAGCCGTTTATTAATCATTTATGTATATTTTTTACAAACAGAGTAACACAAATAAATATATATACACACATTACATACACATTTCATTGAAACAACAATACATAGAAAACGCAGACACTATCACTTTATTTATATACATGTATGTTAGAACTACATTATTTACAATATATACACTTTTTCAAACTGTATTTTTGTATGTCTAATTGCTCTACAGCGTCCAATAACACACTTCCTTGTCTAGAAGTTTCCGTAGATCGACCCTATTTCTAGAAGGAACTCCTCACAAACAACATCATGAGTGTATCAAAAATAAATTCTTTATTATTTTATAATTTTATTGGATACAGTTTGAAGCACACTCATTCTAATTTTCACTGTTGCAAAAAGGAAATTTTAATTGTTTTATTAGTGAGTCATATATATATTTGTAAATATCTGACAGACCAAGTCAGTCAATAAATATACCTTCAACTATATCATTTACCTAAAATTACTGATAGTATTTTTTTACTTTGATGAATATGGGGTCAGCTTCCGTTAATTATTACGCAGTCAATAATTACATTTCCGTAAACTATTACACACAATTCAATATTTCATTTAGTATAAACGTTCATTGCCAATGTAACATTTATTATCACGTCTTACAAAACAATAAACTGAAAAATGAAACATTACTAACCAGTGTTGCAGGTTCTGTGTTGCACCTTCTCACAAATGTCACATGTGACGGCATGTTGTAAAGGACGAACAGTCTCCTCGCACGCAATACACAAAACGGACATTTTCATTTAATAAATTATCATTTAATAAAGTAATATGATTATGAGAAATATACACACAAAAAAGTCTGTTATACTA
This sequence comes from Ruditapes philippinarum, assembly GCF_026571515.1. Lineage (NCBI taxonomy): Eukaryota > Metazoa > Mollusca > Bivalvia > Venerida > Veneridae > Ruditapes > Ruditapes philippinarum. Next base: position 189,179 of record NW_026852754.1, on the reverse strand, counting down.
TTCCTTCACTATTTATGAGGCAATATTAATAGGAAACACGCTTAATTTTAATAAAACTGAATTGATGTAGAAAATACGCGTTTTTATGTATATCTTCACAAGTTTGAGTAAATGGTATGAATAAAAAATGTGTGAAAGTAATTAGCAAAGACTTTCTTTAACATCAAAGATATTTTCAAAATATATTTATGGTTCTTTTACAGTCTAGCATTTAAAACAGGGGTCGAAATGTCTTAGTCAGTAGGGGTCGAAAAGTCATCTTACAAGGGGTCTAAGAGTCAAGGGGTCTAGATGTCATCTTAATATCCTAAGGGGTCGAGAAGTCAAGGGGTCTAGATGTCTTACTTCCTTCATTATTGACTGTTTGATTATACCAAATGTAGCCAAAACCATTTTTACATAATAAATTACGAATACCAGTACACCAATTAGTTTGCCCCGTACTATCCAAAAACAACTGCATAAAATAGCATTTTCATTTCGTTCCGTTGTTAACTTACCATACGGAAAATACATTAGGATTTAGTTCTCCTCAACCATTACAGTAACACGCAAAACTTAATGAGCGTCTAGATGATCATGATCAAACAGGAAATCAGTATCACAAGACGCTATTAACCTCAGTTAAATTTTCTGCGCCATTGCAGTCGGACACGTGTTTTATGTTCTCTTTTATTTTCATTTTAGTGAACTGTTTTGAGGATTTATTTGTTTTATTTTATAAGTATAATATGGCAGAAGCCGTGTTAGTTCAGGAAAAAGAGAAATTATCCGAAACTGATTCGGAAATTTCGTCTAAAAATAGTACGAAAAAGAAAACATCGTCGAGGGGTAAGTCATCTGCTAAGTCTAAAGACGATGAAAATTCATTGGTTTTCTTAGAGAAGAAATTGAATGACAAGTTTGAGGAGCGTTTTTCTTCTTTTGACTCTAAGTTAGACATGTTGACAAATTTGTTGTCTAATAATATGTCTCGGGAAGGGAACGAGGACACTTACGTTGCTCAGAAAAGTTCCCAGTCTTTACGTACACAGGTCACAGACGAGGCAATTAGTGCTGCTCGCAGACCACTTCTATCCCTGGATAACAGCTTAGATAGAGATTATGGTATTGCACCCGATAGGGGTGTACATTCACAGACTGCGCCTGATAGGGGTGTACATTCACAGATGCATTCTGATGTTTTATCAGTGATAGTTTCTGAGTCGGAGAAACGTGACAGTGGTTTGTTTGATGATGAATCAGACAGACATTCAGTGGCTTTCTCGGGAGAGCAAGTTGATCCAGAGTCTAGCAATCGTAACAGCCGTTTCAGTAAGTATGTGACTTTGACTGAAGAGGAAAGAAATAAATCACTTTTGAATATGTTTGGTGAAGATGCACAAACTAAAAAGTTAAAACCTGATGTAGGAATTATTTTAGATGACTCTCAAATGAACATTCTGTCTCAATCTTATAGAAGTGAAAATCCTGATAAACAAGTTTTAAAGACAGTTACAGGTATGATTTTCCAGTACATGAAAGTTGTGAAAGTTTTTTTCAAGTACCTAAATTAGATGATACAGTTGAATCATTGTTGATCAAAAAATATGGACACAAGGCAGCTTTTGGCCATGCTCCTTCTTTGTTTAGTAAATCTATGCGGTCAATAGGACGATTGGCATTTCATGGACAGATGGCTTCACGCATGGGTATGATTATGTGTTGTTATTCACAGCAGATTTTGTGTTCCCTGTTAGAATGTTTACAACAGAAAGATTGTAACTTGGATTTGGCTGTTCAAATGACAAGAGATGTTTTTGCCATTTCAACTAAAACTCTTGATCAGGTGGCTAGAACTGGCGCCTTTAATAATCTTTTGCGAAGAAATGCTGCTCTTCATGATACAGGCTTGAATGATTTGAAAGATTATTCTTCAACAATTAGCACTCTACCTCGTACAGCGGAAGGGGTGTTTGGGTCTACTTTTGATCAGAAGTTGAAAGCCAAACAGGAGCGAAACAAGCAAATTACTGAGGTATTACCAGATAGTATTTTTAGACAGGCTAAATCACCTTCTGTTTTGTATAAGAGGAAGTTCATTCCCAACAATGAAAGGAGTTCTAAGAAACCAAAATATGAAGAGAAGTCATCCAGTGGACCTCGTAACTATTCTTCATATTCAAGTGGGGGTTTCAAGATCCCACGTTTGGGCTATAACAAGCCAGTGCAGAAATCAAAGGTGAGTTCCTTTCGTAATACAAAATCATTTTCAGATAAAGCATGACGAGAAAGTAATGATGATGTTTCCCCATTTACCTGTTGGCGGCAGACTAAAATATTTCATAAATCAGTGGGAAATGATAACAGACGACAAATGGGTGTTGTCAACCATCAGAAATGGCCTCAAACTGGAATTTACTCAAATTCCAAATTTTACAGGAATAAAAATTACAAAGGCACCTCCAGATCAGATGAAACTTATTTACTCAGAGGTGGAAAACCTTTAAAAAAAGGGGCTATAGAAAAAGTTCCATTGCAGGAAGTAATGGAAGGTTTCTACAGCACGTTTTTCCTTGTCCCAAAAAAGAATGGGGAAATGAGGCCAGTTATCAATTTAAAGCCGCTAAACAGGTACATGGTGAAACAGCATTTCAAAATGGACACACTTTCGAAAGTTCTAAATTTAGTCAAAAAAGACCAATTCAGTTTCACTTTAGATCTAAAGGATGCTTATATGCACATTCCAATTCACAAGAACTACAAAAAGTACCTTCGTTTTTGCATAAACAATCAATGTTACCAATTCACAGCGTTATGTTTCGGTCCAAGCCAGGCTCCACGAGCATTCACAAAAGTGATATCAGTTGTTGCAGCATACTTACGAATGTTAAATGTCCACCTAGCCTCGTATCTAGACGATTGGCTAGTAGTGAAATATCAAAAGATAGCACTTCTGTCAGATCAAAAGACGACAGTCAATTTGCTCCTCCAGCTAGGTTTCATCATAAATGTAGAGAAATCTTCTCTAGTCCCAAAACAAGTAATCACTTACCTAGGCAGTGTTTTCAATCTAAAGTTAGGTTTAGTGTACCCGACTCTAGAAAGAATCACAAAATTGGAGGAAGCTATCAGGTTATTAATTCAAGGAAAAAACAGTGCCTTCCAGTTTCTGCATGTATTGGGTCTAATGGCCTCATGCATAGAAATAATACCTTTTGCCCGTTTACATATGCGTCCTATTCAGTTGCATCTACTTGCTCATTGGAAACCAGTTTCCAAAGACATGACAATAAATGTACCAATAACTGGACACTTAATAGACCATCTCAGATGGTGGTTACTAAGAGCAAATACGCTGAAGGGCAGATCTCTTCAGCAGTGGTCAACAACTGTGACAATAACAACAGACTCTTCGAAGACGGGTTATGGGGGTCATATGAACGAGCAAAAAGTATTTCAAGGTACTTGGACTCGGGAACAAGCAAAAAGACATATCAATGTATTAGAAATGGAAGCTGTATTAAGGACTGTAAAAAATTTCCTTCCTTATCTAAAAAATCAACAAGTTTTGATCAGATCGGACAACACAACAGTTGTCCAGTTTATAAACAAACAAGGGGGAACCAGGTCTGCAAGTCTTTGTTATCTAACATGGGAATTGTGGAATCTGGCAATAAAACACAACTTCATGATAAAAGCAGCTTATGTTGCGGGCAAGATGAATTTGTTAGCAGATCACTTGTCGAGGGTCAAAATTCGTCCATCGGAATGGACATTGAACAATCAAATAGTTCAAATGTTGTTCAGACGTTGGGGTACACCGATGATAGACTTGTTTGCCTCAGTTCACAACCACAAAGTCCCAATATTTTGCTCATGGTATCAAAACAGTCAAGCATTAGCAATAGATGCTCTGTCAGTGTCATGGGAGAGAATGATAGCATATGCGTTTCCTCCCATTTGCCTAATTCCAAAAGTTCTACAACACATGTCTCAGTTCAATTGTCAAATAATTTTAATAGCACCTCAGTGGCCACGTCGTCACTGGTACACAACTCTACTTCAGTATCTGATTGCACCACCGGTTCGTCTTCCGGTTCTCAGGGAAATGTTGGTTCAACCAAAAACAAAAATATATCATCCATCTCCAGAAATTTTCAAACTGACAGCTTGGTTGCTCTCAACAGAAATTTCAAAACAAAAGGTTTTTCTAAGGGAGTTAGAAAATTACTCACAGCCTCATGGAGAATTGGAACTCAAAAAGATTATGGATGTAAATTTAGAAAATTCCGTAGCTGGTGTAGTACAAGGAATAAAGATCCCTTTACTGCATCTTTAATTGATTGTGCTGAATTCTTAACTTTCTTATTTCATGAAGGCTTGCAATACAGAACAATTGCTGGTTATCGCTCAATGCTCTCGGCTGCACTACCTCCTGTTGATAATATTCTGATTGGACAGCATCCATATATTATTAGATTACTCAAAGGGGTTTTTAACTTAAGACCGCCTGTTTCTAAATTGGCACCTGAATGGGATTTAGGAAAAGTCCTCAAAATGCTGAAACTTAGTCCTTTTGAACCTTTACATAAAACTTCATTGAAATGTCTAACCTTAAAAACTGTTTTTCTTACAGCCATTACAACGTTCAGACGATGCTCGGACCTCCAGTCGTTAAGATTAGGAGAGGGTAATGTGACTGTACATAGTGAGGGAATAATGTTTTTAAGGCAAGGTTTGTCCAAGCAGGACAGGCCATCACACATGGGAAGAAATATTTGGGTTCCAGCTTTCAAAGATGACAAAAAGTTAGATCCAAAGAGAGCTATTGCTATTTATTTGAAGAAAACTGAATCTATACGACGATCTAAACTTCAAGATGAAACTAGTTTATTCATTTCTTATGTGAAACCACACAAAGCAGTTTCTAAACAGACTTTAGCAAAATGGATTGTTCAAACTATTCAGATGGCATACAATACGTCAATTAAAGTGACAGCTCATTCTACTAGGGCAATAGGTCCCTCTTGGGCCTTATTTAAAGGTGCTAGTTTATTATCAATTCTGGAAGCAGCAGATTGGAAAAATGAATCCACATTTATTCGTTTTTATCTGAGAAGAATTGATCCCAGTGTTTTAATGTAGATACGTTATTTTCCAGAGGAATGTTAAAATCTTCTGCGTGTTGCTGAGAGATAGAAAATCTCTATTTTGTATTTTAATGACACTCTTCAATATACTTTGGAAGTATTATTGAACATGTATATAGAGGGTATTTGTGATAATTAGACCAGATAGTCCATTACGTTTTTGAAGGATCATGTGTGTTAAAGATGTTTCTAGACACAAGATATAGATTAGGAAGAAAATACACCCACCTCCAGCTTTGAGGTAAGCTTTGTAATCTATCCTAATGTATTTTCCGTATGGTAAGTTAACAACGGAACGAAATGAAATTATAAAATTTGTTTATCAAATTGTAATTTTATGAGTGAAGTTGTTAACTTACCATACAACTACCCACCCTCCTCCCCAGTATTTTCTATTAGGGACTGCAATGTCGCCTAAATATATTTAACTGAGGTTAATAGCGTCTTGTGATACTGATTTCCTGTTTGATCATGATCATCTAGACGCTCATTAAGTTTTGCGTGTTACTGTAATGGTTGAGGAGAACTAAATCCTAATGTATTTTCCGTATGGTAAGTTAACAACTTCACTCATAAAATTACAATTTGATAAACAAATTTTATAATTTTTAACTAATCTGTGTTCACCAATTTTAAGTATTTTACACCAATATCTTACAGCACTTTTAGCAGAATTTATAAACATAGGAAATCTCCCACAGTCACCTAGGACACCTGCATTAATTGTTTTTTCTTTCACACATAAATATCTTTTACATGCAAGGTTATGCACTAACTCTGGCTGTACTAACTTGTGTATACTCCATATTTCTGATCCATAAAGTAAAATAGGACTAATTTTTGTGTCAAAAATATTAAAATGTTAACAAAAAGGTGATATCAGTGATATCAACCATTCTCTGTAAAACACTCGAATAAAGATAACAATAATAAAGATTTTATGCATGTGAGTGAGTTTCGAGTTTGCTAATTATTAGTTTTCACTTGGCTTGGCGGGGAGTCATTTTTACACTGTTTCGTTTATAGGAACATGGTGGGGCTAAGAGTAAGGTTTTGTGCACAATTAGCCGGTTTAAACTCCCTAGCAGTACTTGTGCTGCTGACCGTTCCAAGGCGGCGCCCCTCTGTGTTCCTCAAATGTACGTCGATGTTGTTTCATACTGTTTTGATGACGCTTTTGCTTGTGTCCCTTGTTGTTTTCTTGTTTACGGTACGTATCTACCCCTTTGCCTCTAGTCTTCTTTCTTTGATTTACCGCCCCCCTCCTTCCCCGGGTCTCCTGTTCACTTCCCCTTCGACTTTGTGGGCCTATTATTCAATCATTTATTTGTTTTCGTTGAATTCCTTATCAGTTACAAATTATTTCCTATTATTCAATCATTTATTTGTTTTCTTTGAATTTCTTATCGGTTACAAATTATTTATCCTTTTAGTGATAAGATTGTCCTTGCTCTGCCTTGTGACCTGTCCTCTTTTTGTTTGGGATCCACCTGGGCTGCTTGCCACTGGTTCTTATTGCTGAATCGTGTGGGAGTTGCGTTTATAGAACGCCGCCATTCCTTATTGATCTTGTTTATCATATTTTAGGATGTAAAAGTTACGCATTATTTTGATTATAAAACGTCGATTTATTTTGCTTTGCTATTTTTCAAAAGTATAGCATAGTCAAATGTGTTTCGTATGACAGTTTCAAAATCAAAGTAATAACAAGAAGTTAATAAAAAAGATCCTCGGAAGAAGTACAACTGCTTTCATCTACATCTAGGTAACAATTCAAGTTATATTTCTAAATTTCGGTAAGCGTACCTTACACTTACTTATTTGTTTTCAAATTAATATATACGTCATGAATATGCAAAAACATAGGGAAATGATGAAATTTTAATTTCAATTGAACGCATCAATAATATCATAATAATATCATGAACACTGAACACACACTACTGACAATACCTGAAAAGTTGGTACTCTTCTTATTTAGGACAACATTTATATCTCAGTCATATTTGTTGAATAAGATATTCAGTAGAGGTTAAATGAAGTGTTAACAGCAAATTTTTATAGGAAGTGGCACGGTTCACATTAATTTAAACTAGAAAGTTTGTTTTCTGATTATCCTTTAGATTAATTTATAATGTGGACGTGTGAACGTTTAAAAAGTATATTTTATATTATTAGACTAATTTTAGAATAGCTATTGAGGTTCCCTGATTCAGTTTGTAATTTTAAACTGATCTATGATTTTCTGTCTTATAATCAAGATCAAACCATTCTATTGTAACGAACTGATATTCAGTAGCTGTTATAATCCTAAAATACCTTGAACCTTGTTTATCATTTCATTTGTTCGTTACCCCACCCCCTATTTTTATAAAGCAGATTATTAAATGTGCTAAATCATCCTATTGTTGATATTTGTTAATTTTAGATAATAAATCACATTTTGTTGTCTATCTATGATATGTATGTTCATTTTCAGATTAATGTTTTACTGTGCACCGCGATATTTTATCGGAGTATTCATGGAAATTTTGTGTTCAAAATCGGCAATGTTGAGTCCTCTGTAATATGCTGAATACTTCCACTAAACCGTATTAAACTCTTAAATATTCATATACACGGCAAATAAAGTTGAAGAACTTACTGTTTGTGCAGCAAATTGTGTTTATAAAAGTAAATATTGCATGAAATCATCAAAAGAATGTGAATTTTTAATTTACTTCCGTGTTCAGAACCGCCATTAGCTCGCGCCACTAAATCTCGAGCAATGACGTCACAGGTCATATAAAAGCGCAGCTGGCGCGAAATTCAAGACAATGTCGAACATGGACGGCATTCATACGGTCACTCTGGGTTAAATAAAAATATACCAACGGGTATATACCAATTCATAAAAAATGTGCGATGAAGAGGTAAAAGTTATACCAACCAAGTTTTATTAAATAAAGTGTTTCCCTTGTCTCCATCTCCTGTGTATTTTAATCGCGCGATACCAAAATACCAATTGGTATCGAATACCAATATGCGGTTGTGCTATAATATTTGTTGGTATATTTGTGAAATATTTATGAATTATTAAAACCAAGCGTGTATGGTATATACCAACATAAATAGAGTCTATATGAATTATATTAAATTATATTATTTCTTAAAACCGTGGTGCACAGTATATAACGTTTTGCATTGTGAATTGGTATTATTGATGCAGATTAAATAACGTTATAATATATTTATTGTTACTGTATTTATGTCTGATTGATGAATGTTGTTATATGTGACTATTTTATGTAACCGTTAATAAAGTTATAGTTTAAATCTTAAATTGCCTCCGTTATTTTATTCTTTAATCATTCTCTATTATTTTCGCCACAAGCCGGGCCCAGGCGAACTCACGTATCACCCCTTTTAGAGTTAACAGGCCGACGCTCGAAGAAGGGGTTCGTTACAAATTTGGTGGCAGCGGTGGGATAGCAATCTATTGTGTTATTATCAAAGTGCATTTGTATTTATTTATAATTATATTGCTATCATAAACCTGGTACCGGTGGTGAATATAAATATCTATTATAATGGAAGACTCAGACATTATAACATTTCAACAAAATGAGAATTTGTGCTTATCAAAAGATGTTGACTGTGAATCGTTACCGAGTGATAATGAATCAATTGACGAAAATCCGTGTAGTCCGTGCGGTGATAGTATTAGCGCAGGAGATGGAGGTAATGAGGAAAATTCTCTTGAAAAGTTAGTTAACAATTTTAATAGTCAGTTACAAAAAGGTTTGCATTCTGTACAGTTAGAAGTGAGAAAATCTTTAATTGATTTTGAAAGTAAATTAGACCATATGCAAACGCAGATTGATAATGTCCATGCTAAATCGTGCAATAAAACAAATTTATATGATGACATGCATAATAAAGATGTGAGTTCAGGTGATTTATGTCTCGAAAATGGTCCAATAAGCAGTACTCCTGATAATGACGATACCAATAATAATGGTCCTAATTCTGTGACACAGATTACGCCGTTTGGTAAGAAAAATAGTAACACAGGCGATTATTCCAGACAATATCCGGTAAATACGCAAGGTACTTGTGGCATGTCCGACGTGTCAAATAGTAAAATGAAGCCACAGACTTATGATGGTTCAGATGACCTTGACGAATATTTAGCGCAATTCAATATTGTTGCGGAACTTAATAAATGGAATTACCATACTAAGTCATTATTTTTGGCAAGTAGTATAGTAGGGGGTGCATGTGCTATTTTATGCGAGTTAGACATAGAAAAACGGCGTGATTTCGATTCAATCGTTTCTGCTTTACAAAATCGTTACGGTTCTATTTATAAGGCGGAGATATTTAGATCTCGACTACAAAGCAGAATATTAGGAAGAAATGAAACTATTCCTGAATTAGCACAATCAGTTAAAAAACTAACGAGAAAGGCGTATCCTAGTGCTTCGTCAGAAGTTGTTGATTTGTGGGCATTAGATTATTTTGTTGATGCTTTGCCGGATACCGACATTCGGTTAAGATTAAGGGAAGTAGGACCAAAAACCATTAGTGAAGCTGAAAGAATAGCCGTTAGGTTAGACGTACACAAAGAAGCAGATAACAGTAGAGGGGGGAGGAACCATGTCAGACATGTAGCTCCTGAAATAAGTTCTACTGATAGAAAATTAAATGATTTAAATTATCAGATGAAAGCCTTGATGAATCAGGTTCGTGATTACCGTGACAAAGGTGAAACTCGAACACAAAACCGGACATCTTACAAACCAAACATACAAAGCTCTAGAAATGATAACAAGGGTCATTGGTCAAATAATCACCAAGGTCGTAATAAGTATGAGCAAAACAGAAGAGACAAAAATCAAACTTATCCACAAAGTTATGCCCCGGGAAACAAAAACGGATCGAATTTGAGGGCCGAAGTTCGAGACCAAGCACAGAAAGGTCCCACCCGATTTCAATAGATAATAGTAAAGATATGACAAAAGATGATGGATTTTTCATAATAGTGAAAATTTGCAACACTAAAGTTTCTATGTTAATTGATACCGGTTCGAATGTTTCAATTTTACGGAAAGATTTATATGATAAGTTGCCTTTAGTAAATAAACCGGAAATTATACCAGTTAATATGACCATGACTACTGCTACAGGTGATACAGCTCCGTTTTATGGTAAAATCTGTACAAAATTATCGGTTGGTTCTCAGAATTTTAACCACCCAATCTTTCTTGCTGATATTAAGAGTGATGGTATTTTTGGTATGGACTTTTTCAAATCTAATCAGTGTCGCATAGATGTAGGTAAAAATACTGTAAATCTTAATGGTGAAAATGTATAATGTTTTCATCGAGATGAGAATTCTTTCTTAACTTCTTGTCGAATACAAGCTAAACAAAACACTGTTATACCCCCTGAAACAGAAGTGATTTTATTTGGTAAACCTGCTGAAGTAATTAATGACACTATTGGTATTATAGAACCAAATGAACAGTTTTCTGAAAGGAGTGGTCTGCTAATTGCAAAATCACTAATTGATATTGAAAATGGAGATATTCCTATTAGAATTGCAAATATAGACACAAGACCATGCAATGTGTATAAGAACACAGTTGTTGCTTTTTATGAAGCAGTAAGCCCCCCAAATATTGTGCACGTTGAAACAGTTGGAACTGCTTCAAGTGACAAACCTTCTGATATACCTGATCATTTAAATGATACTTTTAAGAAGGCCACGGAACATTTAACAAAGGATCAAAGTGAAAAAGTGAGAAAATTATTGATCAAACATCAGAATATATTTTCTAGAGATTCTGGTGACATTGGTAGAACACATATAGTAGAACATAATATAGAAACAGGACAAGCCCGACCTGTTAAACAAGCTCCATATAGAGTACCATTAGCAAAACGACTTGCAGCCGAACAGGAAGTCAGTGATATGGCTAAAAAGGGTATTATTGAACCATCAGTTAGTCCATGGAGTAGTCCTGTGGTAATGGTTACCAAACCAAATGGTAATATCCGGTTTTGTTGTGACTTTCGTAGACTTAATGAATGCACTGTGAAAGACAGTCAACCTTTGCCAAGGATAGACGATACACTTGATGCATTATCTGGATCGGCATGGTTCAGTACTCTAGACTGCAAATCAGGCTTCTGGCAAGTTGGCATGTCTGAAAAAGATAAACATAAGACAGCATTCTCAGTACAAGGGTTTGGTCTCTGGCAGTTTACCGTAATGCCATTTGGTCTATGCAATGCACCGGCTACTTTTGAAAGATTGATGGAACGAGTTTTAGCTGGACTCACTTGGAAGCAATGTTTAGTTTACCTAGATGATATCATAGCTTATTCCAAAACATTTGAAGATCATTTGACAAGTCTTGATGAGATATTTGGTAGAATGAGTGAAGCTAACCTTAAACTTAGTCCTGAAAAGTGTGTTTTGTTCCAAAAACAAGTAAATTTTCTTGGTCATGTGATTAGTAGTGATGGTGTGGCAACAGATCCAAGAAAAATTGAAGAAGTAAGAAATTGGAGAACACCACGAAAAGTTCGCGAGATAAGAAGTTTCTTGGGACTTTGCTCCTATTACCGTAAATTTGTTAAAGGTTTCTCCTCAATTGCAAAACCTTTACATAAATTAACTGAAAAAGGTGAACATTTTATTTGGTCCGATTCATGTGAAAATGCTTTTGAACAATTGAAAAATGCATTGACCCATGCACCAATATTGTCCTATCCTATTTCTGAAGGTATATTCATATTAGATACAGATGCAAGTGCTGTTGGAGTTGGTTCGGTGCTGCAACAGGTACAAGGAGCTGAAGAAAAGGTTATATCTTACTTTAGTAAATGTCTTTCAAAAGAAGAAAGGCGTTACTGTGTAACTCGGCGAGAACTTCTTGCTGTTATTTGCTCTGTGAAACATTATCATCATTATCTGTTTGGTCGCCATTTTATTGTAAGGAGCGACCATGGTGCCTTGAAATGGCTTACCAACTTTAAACAGCCCGAAGGGCAGGTTGCCCGATGGCTAGAAACATTGTCTATTTATGACTTTGAAATAAAGCATAGGGCCGGTCGTATACATTCAAATGCAGATGCATTGTCACGACGGCCATGTTGTAAAGATGGGTGCAGCTACTGTGATAGAGCTGAGACTAGGTATGCAAAGTTCAAAGATGAATTAAATCTAGATGAGAGCTGTATTAAAGATAGCCCAAGAACGTTAGTAGAGGGGACAAACAAGTTATTAACATATGAAGTTAACGTTTGTCAGAACTCAAATTTGAAAAGGATAGATTGTTGTTTAAGTAATGGTGACGGTTGCTTAAACGACTTTGGAGATGCATCTAAGCGCGCAAAGAATATCTCTAAAGCAACAGCAGCCGACACGGAAGCGCTCAGAGATAATGAAGTTCTTGACGAAATCAACGAGGGTTTACATATGCAGGTCATTGAAACTCATACTGATAAGAACGAAACCTCTGAAGAGTTAGGGAGTCGTAATGATATAGAGATGAATGGTCGAAAAGGTATTCTAGACGAAACGTATGGCAAAGCTGAAAATAATGCTAACATATGTAAGAATACTTTATGCTTTGAAAATATACCGGTAAGAGAAGCTGTAGCCACCCTGAATAAGAACATTATTCGAGAAAAACAAAATAGTGACACTGTTATAAGAACAGTTAAACACTGGGTAGACACAAATGAAAAACCAGAATGGTCAGATGTCGCACCTAGTTGTATCGAACTCAAATTCTATTGGAATAGAATAGAGTCTTTATTTATAATTGACGAAGTGTTGTACCATCGCTGGGAGAGTGATGATGGGATCACTTCTGACTATCTTATTGTGATACCAAAGACTTTAGTACCTGATGTTCTAAAAGAATTACATAATAGTCCCACAGGTGGTCATTTGAGAGTTAGAAAAACAAAGTTTAAAGTGAAACAAAGATTGTTTTGGTATGGACTAACAAATGATATAAAGCGTTGGTGTAAAACTTGTGATGTGTGCGTATCACAGAAACACCCTCAGAGAAAGGCAAAAGCCGCTTTAAAACAATATAATGTAGGTGCCCCATTAGAAAGAATAGCTTTAGATATAATGGGACCTCTACCAAGAAGTGATGAGGGCAACAAATACGTTTTGACGATAGTAGATTACTTTACAAAATGGATTGTAGCAATCCCTATTAAAAATCAAGAGGCAGTCACAGTAGCAAACAAATTTATAGAAAAATTTGTTTCTGTGTTTGGAGTTCCAAAACAAATTCATTCTGATCAAGGTAGAAACTTTGAATCTTCCTTGTTCCAGGAAATGTGTAAAATTCTCGGATCAGAGAAAACACGTACTACAGCATTTAGGCCGCAGTCGGACGGTCTCGTAGAAAGAGGACAAAGAACAATTAAAGCTATGTTAACAAAGTTTGTTGATGAAAATCAGAAGAATTGGGATGCCTATTTGCCAATTTTGTGTATGGCATATAATTCAGCAGTACAGGAAACTACTGGCTTTACCCCTAGTATGTTAATGTTTGGAAGGGAATTAGACTTACCAATTGATTTAGCACTAGAACGCCCTTCTACGCTTACAAGTTCTAACAAAACCGATTATGCCATAATGCTTTCCGAAAAACTTGAAGCTGTACATAATCTTGCGCGAAAACATATTTCAATCGCTAGTGATTCTCAAAAACGAATTCACGATAAAAGATTAAAATATTGGTCATATAATGAAGGTGACCTCGTGTGGTTATATAATCCGCAAGTTAAGCCCGGTTTAAGTGCGAAACTTTCAAAACGTTGGGCAGGCCCGTATGTTATCTTAAAGAAAATAAATGATGTAGTGTACCGCATACAATTAAACAAACGTTCGAAACCGAAAGTCGTCCACCATGACCGACTAAAACGATACGAAGGGACCACTGACGAATAAAGTGTTATATAAAACTTGAACTCACATCTACATTAGTCATTGTCAATAGAATGATAAAAAAGTGCATTTATAAATATATAAATAAATAAATAGTCAAAATAAAAAGAAACAAAAATTATATGCGTATCTGACCTATATATAGTATGCCACTTGTTTAGATTATTGTTCCTAAAATGAGTGATTTTATTTTACATTTTAGTGGTTGTGTGTGGTGTGCCGCAATGTGGTGTTTTCGAAGTTCTGTTTGGCATCCAGACATGTTATTGAAAAACACAGCCATTTTAATTATCAATGTTTGAAGTGTAGAAAATTGTTTTCAAGAAGGTGTTACAATCACAATCAGTGCTATAACTTACAACTCCAAGATTTTGCTTTAATGGATCCAGAGGGAGAGCGAGAGGGAGCTGCGGCTAAACTCACCGAATGGAAAAAGAGTAAAATGCCTAATTTGGTACAAAAAGTAAAATCTGGTTTCCTTACAGAATTAAGAAGGTTACAAACTGAATATGGGCCTACCCCCTGTGAATATAACAAAACGGAAAGTGTAAAAAGCAGTGAAATCACAAGTATGGACATTGACACTGACCTGAAAATAATGATTAAGAACCCCATATCTCCCGTGCAAAGTCCGAAAAGAAATGTTCTAATAAAAAATATGGATCTTGAAGAAATAAGTGACGAGGAACTTGATTTTGTTGATACTGACGCTGAAAGTAAAACTCAAAAACAAACCAAAGAAACGAACAAACATAAAATGAACAATAATATTGAAACATCGGACACATCATCCTCAAGTTCAAGCTCAAGTTCAAGTGATTCCTCTAGTGAAACAAGTTCTTCAGAGAGCTCGGTAGTGCCAAAGAAAAAGGTAACCAATTCACGGAAAAGAAGGCGATCGTGGAAAAGGTTTTGCACTTCCCTTAGTGACACTAGTTCGGATAGCGATAGTGATAGTGACAGTGCACTTGTTGAAACAAAGAAAAAGAAAAAAAGAAAATAAAGATATGAACAAGAGACAAACAGAAGTAGATAAGCAAATAAGTGAATCCAAAAAAGAAGTTAATAAGACACAAGTTGAAGTATGTAATGAACACAAAGATTTAAACTTAGATAAGACAGAGACAGTAAGAAAAGAGGAGTTAAAAGATTGTGTTGAAGTTTGCCAAGAGATAAATATGAGCAGGAATAAGGTTGAAACTGATAAAAGGAAAGTCATTGAAAAGATGTCGGTGAATGATACAACAAAAGTAAAAAGTGAGACAAAAGCAACTAACATAAAAACTAAATTGAAAAATAAAAGTGTAAAAGGTAAGGAATTGAAAGTTAACATTGTTGAAAAAGTAAATCATAACGTTGTTGAAAAAGTAATAGGCAAAGATGGGGAAATAGGAAATGAGAAAGGAACTGGTAAATCAAAAGACAAAGATAGTGTTGATGTGAAATGTGTTGAAAAAGTTAAAGACAAAAATAGTGATACAGTTAAAGAGAAATGTGTTGAGAAGAAAATTAAGGTTAATGAAATGGTAAGAGAAGAAAGGAGTAAAAGAGTTAGTAATAAAGGTGATGAGGGGAATGAAATGAAAGATGGTCATGTTGTGAACAGAAGAGATGAAAGGAAAAAGGCTAAGAAGACGACAAATGAAAATTCAGTGAAAAAGTTCAAATCAAGTGAAAAAGAAACGAATACAAAGACGATAAACTTAAACCAAAATAATGAGCAAAATAACGATAATAAGGACAGCAACATTAAAGAGATCGGTAATGAAAAGTTTGACATAACAGGTAAAATTAGTAAACAAAACATAGTTGAAGATGTTGGAGACATAAATAATAAAGTGATGAAAGATAAGAAAGTTAACGAAAGTGAAACAAATATGAATAAACAAACAAAACAAGCTAGCAAAGAAATTGATAATAATGACAAAATGGTTAAAGAAGGAAAAGATGGGAAAAGTGAGGAAACAAATTTAGGAAATGTTAATCCTATTGAAAGTGGTGCTGATCAAGTGAAAAACAATAACAGTGAAAATCAGATACTTAATGAAAATAAAGAATGTGAAGAAGTTGTTCAAGGGGAGTGTCAAAATGAAATAAACAATCAGGAACATACCTCAGTGGGTTATTGTAATGTGAATATAATACCATTAATGGAGGAGACCCAAAAAGAAAGAATTATACTAAATATTGGTGGACAAAAGTTTGAAACCTCACGTGTTACATTAACGAAAGATCCAAATTCATTACTCGCAAGAATCGTAAGTCCAGAGGGAGTGACCCCAAGATACGGTAACCAGTATTTTATAGATCGTGACCCTGCCCACTTTAGGTTTATTCTTTACTTCCTTAGAAATGGATCATGTGACCTAAGGACTCTCCCTCATGATGTGAGATATTTGTACGAACTATATTATGAGGCGTCTTTCTATTGTTTGCCGGAATTAGTGAATGCGGTTATAGGAAAAATCGAACAGTGTAGTGTCGTTTCTGCGAATCTGGTGCCTTTAAAGGCCCATAAACTGGGATGAACCAAATGACAAATTATGTGAAATCAAAATGTGTGTATAAAAGTGATGTGACTTTAAATAAAATAAAGATATACATAGTGAATAAGTTAAACTTAAAGTGTGTTTTGGAGAAAACTGTTGTGCTAATTTAAAATTCAGAGTGATAAAGTGAAAAGAGACACTTAAATGACACTGTCATGAATATTTGTTGCTTTGTTGATTTTATGTCTTGTTTGTTTTATTCTTATGATATTTGACATTTAAATTATCTAAATATAAAATATATAGATTAATGAAACATAAGGTTCTACGCTATGCATAATTGTAAGTATTCATTGTTATGTATTAAGTTATTTCTCATTATGCAATGAATATGATTAAGAATCCAAAGACAATCTTAAAATGTATGTTGCTATGTTTACTACTTTAATCAGGACTAACAGCATTTCTTGTTACTTTTGTGAGTTAAAGTTAATATGTTTAAGAGTTCTGATATAGATCTATGTCTTAATGTACATTTTAACTGTCTAAATGTTATTGTCATATGAAATATTTATATTATTTGATCGGTATCATTAAGATGTGCTTGTTACATAATAAGAGGAAATGATATTTTGTTCTCAAGATTGTTTCTATTGTTTAAAAAATTTTTCTACTTATTAATTAAATTTTGGAGACCAAAACTTAAGTGGTTGGGGGCAATGTAACGAACTGATATTCAGTAGCTGTTATAATCCTAAAATACCTTGAACCTTGTTTATCATTTCATTTGTTCGTTACCCCACCAACTATTTTTATAAAGCAGATCATAAATGTGCTAAATCATCCTATTGTTGATATTTGTTAATTTTAGATAATAAATCACATTTTGTTGTCTATCTATGATATGTATGTTCATTTTCAGATTAATGTTTTACTGTGCACCGCGATATTTTATCGGAGTATTCATGGAAATTTTGTGTTCAAAATCGGCAATGTTGAGTCCTCTGTAATATGCTGAATACTTCCACTAAACCGTATTAAACTCTTAAATATTCATATATACGGGAAATAAAGTTGAAGAACTTACTTTTTGTGCAACATTGTGTTTATGAAAGTAAATATTGCATGAAATCATCAACAGAATGTGTATTTTTAATTTACTTCCGTGTTCAGAACCGCCATTAGCTCGCGCCACTAAATCTCGAGCAATGACGTCACAGGTCATATAAAAGCGCAGCTGGCGCGAAATTCAAGACAATGTCGAACATGAACGGCATTCATACGGTCACTCTGGGTTAAATAAAAATATACCAACGGGTATATACCAATTCATAAAAAAATGTGCGATGAAGAGGTAAAGTTATACCAACCAAGTTTTATGAAATAAAGTGTTTCCCTTGTCTCCATCTCCTGTGTATTTTAATCGCGCGATACCAAATACCTATTGGTATCGAATACCAATAAACGGTTGTGCTATAATATTTGTTGGTATATTTGTGAAATATTTATGAATTATTAAAACCAAGCGTGTATGGTATATACCAACATAAATAGAGTCTATATGAATTATATTAAATTATATTAAGAACATATTTGTGAATATTTGATAGAATACCAATATTGGTATAATTTTATCTGGTATCGATACCAGTTGATGCCAACAGAGGTTTTACTTTGATTTTGTGTGCTAGTTTTACCTAAAACTTAAATTCGTAGTGGTGATGATGCAAATCTTTATACATGTATTTTAAATAATCCGATAATTAATTTGAACGTCAGTGTTATAATTATAAACATTAATACCAAATACCAATTGGTATAATTTGGTAGCGAACACGTTATCGAGTCAAAGATGATTGATAAAGGGCAATAATATACATTTGATGATATTGGCATCGTGATACCCGAAGTGTTAATAATAACGGAAAAATGATAAGTGTTACGTGTATATTCTCTAAATAAAGATTATTTATTAAAGTGCGTAATTTAGTGATTTCGCGAGTGTAGTGAAATTGTGAACATTATTATAAGTGAATTTTATTTCTTAAAACCGTGGTGCACAGTATATAACGTTTTGCATTGTGAATTGGTATTATTGATGCAGATTAAATAACGTTATAATATATTTATTGTTACTGTTTTTATGTCTGATTGATGAATGTTGTTATATGTGACTATTTTATGTAACCGTTAATAAAGTTATAGTTTAAATCTTAAATTGCCTCCGTTATTTTATTCTTTAATCATTCTCTATTATTTTCGCCACAAGCCGGGCCCAGGCGAACTCACGTAACACCCCTTTTAGAGTTAACAGGCCAACGCTCGAAGAAGGGGTTCGTTACACTTTTATATACTCAAACTTCTCACAGTGTTTAGATTGGTCACGCTCAAATCACTGCCTTAAAACACTGCCTTAAAAACTGTACCTGACCATAGAAAACGGCACGTTACTGCGAAATAGAGGTTACTAAAACTTTGCAAAAGAAAACTGTTTTAGTTGAAAAATGATTTTTTGTGACAAGATCAAACATTATTGAAAATATTGGCGAAATTAGCTTAATTATTTGCTAAATACAATTACAACATAAGTTTTGTTTTTTTCCGATGGCGAGTATACTACTTTCACTTGACTTCAAATTACAATATTTGTTACGTACCTGGCAGAAAATATCCACAAAATAATGCCTGCTTTTCTCTTTATTTAATTTAAGCAATCTACTTAAGTTACCATTCCATTACATATACAAAAATTATGTTACAATCAAAATTTTGTGTCTGAAAATTTTTTTATCAAAATTTTGATAAGAAAAGGACTTTGTCCGGCACAACAACCCATTAAAACGTAAGTTTAGAAATTATAACCTGGTATTTATTTAACCCATTTCTTCATAGAAGTGCCTCATGACGGCTTTATCTATTACCACATTCAAACACATCTGGACGCCTTTATCTATTACCACATACAAGCGCCTCTGGACGCCTCTTAATTGTATTGCAAAAATAAGATATTTATAAAGCACACTTGCTTAAATATTGTGTATAATTAAATCGTAACCAGTGGGATGCATAACCATGCACTAGATCTGAAAGATAGAGTGTAAACAGTCACATGTAATGAATGCATTAATAGTGGCTTGCAGAGATTAAAGCAACAATACAGTAAAACACAATACAATACAATACAATGCTATACAATGTTACATAACATATTGAGTGTCGTTTGATGTGTTTCATATATATATATATACAATATGTGCTAACAAAGCAAGATTCAACAAAATTTTTAACGTTCAGAAACATTCGTATCACTTAAAGCTATGTGATATAGGTGTTACTGGGATTTCTGTGTAAATGTTTGCTACACAGATATGCATTAGGGTACGTGTAGTTATAGAAAAATTCCATAAAGATAACAATGACGCATAAGTTCAGATCTAAACTTTTATATGAACAACAGAGTAAAAAGAATACAAATTAGGCAACAGCTATAAGGATTAATGTTTAGAGAAATTGTTTTCATACTTGAGAGTACATCTTTACATCAGTTAATGGCTAAAAAAAAGAGAACTTTACTTTTGTATACAAAGTCACTAAATCATTGAAGTGAATTCCAATTTCGTATAACATGTCCTTTACTAAACATTTACTTAGTACACCGAAGAATGGGAACTCAATACTGAAATAAATATCAGCGTGGGAACCAATAAGTATTTTGCAAATAAACAATACTCTTATACAGTTATATAAGTTGAATATATACTAAAATGTTAGCTTCTACTATTAATCTAATATTCACCTGTTATTGTAATAACAAACTATTGCATCATTGTAACCATACAATAATGCTATATCCTGTTTGTCTCTTTGTCTGTCTGTCTATCTGTAGTTTAGGTCCATCGGACCGTTTAGGCATCAAATGCTAATTTCGCTGCAAGTGCAAACCTCATGCCATCAATCATGCCCTTAAATGGACATTTTTGAAGTATGAAGTGGCGATTATTTACCTTTATGCAATTTGCAAAGATTAGTAGCCAAAGATATAAATTTTGAGTCAAAAGAATGTCACTGTTTGGCGCCCAGTCAGAAACTAAATGTACAGTAAGATTAGCCGCCCAGAAAAGGGCTTTTGGTGCAAAACACTCAGTACTAGGCACTAACGCATCTTGCACAATTCAATTTCGTCGTCTCTCATCACTCCCCTTCGCTTTAATTAGGATATCGGCATCGGAGTCGAATGTTGCGACAGAAGCTAAACTCCCCTGCGAAGAAGGAGTAGTTAAGTCTCCAGGACCTTTCATATATATAAAACAACAGTACTCGGATCTTAACCTAAGTGGAAAAATCGGCCACGAGTGGCGTTTTTGTGCCAATGATCTTATACATAAATTATATCCCTAACCTCACATTTTACTTCTAATTATCAGATTAGTGGACACAATTAGAAATTAACAAAAATATATTTGTCTAAGAGCATATGTACTCTTATGTAGCATTCTTAAATGCAAATATCACTAGGAAAAACCTAGACATGCTTACACATGTTACTTGTTACATACGTAAAATATTCTCAATGAAGGCAACATTTACGGAGAGTGTATATATAAAGTTTTATAAATTCAAACAAAAGCGTATACATTATTAAGTTATACAATAAATACAAAATCCAAACGTATTGATGAATTGTAGTTAAAACAACATACGTTTACAGTGTCATACTGATGCAGATAAAAAGATAGTGGAGGTACATTGTAAGATAGACAATGACAGAAAACGATAACACAGTACAATACAATACAATTACAATACAATTGTAATACAATTAAAAAACAATTATAATACAATACGACCTTAACAGACTGCGTCTACTATTCAGTGTAGCTTGAAGTTTTTAAAGCGTACTGCGCTATCGTTACAGTGGCATACTGTAAAGAGAGGAAGTACATTGATAAATAGACAATGACAGTTAATGATAACACAATACATAACAATACAATTACAAAACAATACGACATACAGATTGTAATAAAATCAATCTAAATGCACAGCGCAGTCTTATATCTTAAGATTAATGTGCTGTCGTTGATGATTTTGATGAATTGTAGCTTAAACAATTAACTCAGACACGCCAGTTTACAGTGGCTTACTGAAACCAAGGGATACAGACAGACAATGGCAGTAAACGTTAATACAATGCAAAGCAACACAATTACAATACAAAACGACATTGACATACTGATTGTAGTTTAATCAGTCAGATACAAAGTGGAGCTTAAAATTGTAAGCTAAGTGCGCTATCTTTGGTGATTTTGATGATATATTATTTAAACAATCAGACACATCCGTTCAGATGAGAAAGAAGGTACATTGTTAGATATACAATGACAGTAAACGATATCACTAAACAATACAATTATAATACAATTACAGTACAATACAATACGACGTTAACATACTGCTTGTAGTTTAATCAGTTAAATTAAAGTTGTTTAAAGCTTGCTGCGCTATCGTTACAGTGGCATACTGACACAAAGTGATACAGATTAAAGGGAGAGGAGGTACATTGTTAAATATACAATGAAGTTAACGATATCACAATACAGTACCATTACAACAATACAATACGACATTCACCTACTGATTGTAGTTAAACCTGTTTTATGCATAGCGGAGCTTAAAATGTTATGATTACTGCGCTATCGTTGAAGATTTTGATGAATTGAAGGTTAAAAAAACCAGTCAGTCACACGTCTTAATAGTGGCTTACTGACACAAACAGAACAGGTAAAAGAGAGTGGTGGTACATTGTTACATAGACAATAGTAGTAGACGGTAACACAATAAATACGATGCAATTACAATACAAAACGACATTTACATAATGTTTGTAGTTCAAAACAGTCTAATACGGAGTTGACAGTAGCTTACTGCGCTATTGTTGAAGATTGGGACGCGTTCACAGTGGCATACAGACATAATGAGATACAGATGGGAGACCTCATAAGGACTTTCTTAAGTTATGTATAGTAGCTAGGTGTTTCCTGCAAAGTTCCACAACAAATGATGCTAGATTACGAAAGACACATTAGATTTCACAAAGAACTTCGCTTTGGTTCATTGAAAGTGAATTCTGTTGAACATTTGCGTAGTACAACAATGAACTTTGAAGAAACATCAATTAATTAAAATGTACTCATCAGTTGAATATAATTATATCCATATGAAAAAAACGTACATAGAAAATAATCAATATTCATATAATGTTTTATAAGGAGAAAAAAATACATCAATGTAAGCTGCTACAAGTCATCGTATAGATATGAATTATTGCATCACCGAGGCCATGTAATAATGCTATATCATTTAAGAGTCAATATGTGAACAGGCCGGTGGGCAATTTATAGAACTAGATAACAATTAGCAGTTTACTGGTCATGATTTTAAGTATGGAAAGTTTAATCATACATCATAACATTGTTACACAGAATGTATATAAATTAATTTGTTTGTTTGTTTGTTTGGATTTTTACGGCACGTCAACACATAACTGGCCATATCGTGCCGAATGCTATAATAGGCTTAAAATATTATGTAAAACATTGTAAATGACAATAGAAATGAGCCAATTAGATCCTAGAATACAAGTTTATCTCTTTTAAAAAATCAATTATGTTTTTTGATGGAATTGTTTTAAAAAGTTCTTTGAGTGAATTTACAGAATAAAATCTATTACGGGCCTGTGAAAAATCATGACATTCAAGAATAAAATGCTTGACAGTAAAATTTTCATTACAACCTACACAGAAAGGGGCATTGTCATTTGTGAGGAGATAAGAGTGGGCAATTTTAGTGTGTCAAATTCGGCATCGAAGAAGAACTGTTTGATCACGGCGGTTTGATAGAGATAGAGATGGTGACATTTCAATAGATGGGTTTATATCGTGTAGTTTATTAAAAACGGCATTGTCCCAATTTGCTTTCCATTCAGATGATACGAGTTTATTTATAGCCGGTCTAAAATCACAAGCAGGTAACAATAAGTCAGTTTTTTGAAAATTTAATGATTGTTTAGCTAAAGCATCTTCTTTTTCATTTCCTCGTATACCTACATGGCTTGGAATCCAACATAATTTAACATATTTTGTTTTTAGTATATCATGAAATCGCAAAAGAAGTTTCTTTACCATGATATTGCCAGATTTTTTTATTTTTAATGGATATTAAAACAGAAAGCGAGTCAGAAAATATCACAAATTTATCGTGGGTATGCTGTGCTATGTATGACAATGCTTAATCAATAGCTTTTGCTTCAGCAGTAAAAATTGATGCATTATCTGGTAACCTCATACTAGATGTAAAATTATTTTCAAACACAGCCGCACCTACTTTGCAACCTTCTTTTGAACCGTCCGTATAAATGTATAAAATCGTCATGTTCTTCCTTAATTGCTAAAAACTTCTTTTTGAAATATTCAGATGAATTTGATGCCATTTTATATTTGAAAGGTTAATATTTATTTCCGGGGAATTATAAGTCCAAGGTGGAACATCCTCATCGTCATTTTGAAGGATACTGTCTGGATTAATTTTAAGTTTATCTAAATCATCTTTGAAACGAAGGCCTAATGGTTTAATTTCCTTTGGTTTGTTAACAAATTTTTCAGTATAACTTGGTTTGAAAATAATATTTTTAGCTGGATTTTTCCTATTAGATGAAATTCTAGTTGCATATTGAAGTGATAGTTTTTTACGACGAAGATAAAGCGATGGTTCCCCAGCTTCCGCATATAGACTTTCTACAGGTGAAGTGCGAAAAGCACCTAAAGCTAAACGTAAACGCTGGTGATGTATGGTATCTAGCATTTGAAGATATGATTTTCTTGCGGACCCTTATACTACACAACCATAATCTAATTTTGATCGGATAAGACTTCTGTATAATTTCAGTAATGTGGAAGAATTTGATCCCCAATTTGTACTTGATAAAACCTTAAGTAAATTCAAAGCTTTTAGGCATTGAGTTTTCAAATGTCTAATGTGTGGTATAAAAGAAAGTTTTTTTTATCAAATATAATTCCTAGAAACTTAGCTTCATCAACTACTGGAATTTTAGAACCAGATATGTAAAGTTCAGGGTCATTATGTTGTTTTCGCAATCGGCAGAAATGAACACATTGAGTTTTTGACTTTGAAAATTTAAACCCATTTTCTATTGCCCACTTCTGAATTTTATCTAAATGTTGTTGAAGTTGCCGTTCAATTGTTCTCATACTTTTCGATCGATAGCAGATAAGAAAATCGTCTACATATAGAGAACAATCTATGCCTGGTGTAAGAGCGCTGCAATATTGTTTATTTTAAGGCCAAAAAGTGTAACAGAAAGTATGCTTCCTTGAGGAACACCTTGTTCTTGTTGGTGGTCTTGAGAAAAAGTTGAACCAAGTCTTACTTTAAAGTGCCTATCGTTAAAAAATCCAAAAATGAAAAGAGGAAGTCTGCCATTAAGTCCAGCATTCTTTAGATCTTTTAGGATACCATATTTCCAAGTAGTGTCGTAAGCCTTCTCAAGATCAAAGAAAATTGATACCAGGTGTTGTTTATTTACAAAGGCTTCTCTTATAAAAGTCTCAAGTCGTACAAGATGATCGTTTGTACTTCGCTGTTTACGAAAACCTGACTGAAAATTAGTGATAATTCCATTATTTTCTAGATACCAAACTAACCGATTATTTATCATTCTCTCGAATGTTTTGCAGAGGCAACTTGTAAGTGAAATCGGACGATAATTTATAGGGTCAGTTGAATCTTTTCCAGGTTTAGGGATAGGAATAATCAACGCATTCTTCGAAGTGTTAGGAAATTCACCAGATATCAAGATTTTGTTAAAATTTCAAGAAGCAAGTCTAGGGATTGGGGTGGTAAATGTTAAAGAAACTGGTGGTAAATTTCGGTCGGGCCTGCAGCACTATCTTTTGCAGTTTTGATTGAATAAATTAAGTCATCAATAGAGAAAAGGGAATTATAGTCTTCGTCATTTCTTGAAGTAAAATTAATATGTTCTTTCTCAGCTTTACATTTATCTTGTTGAAATTCATTTGAATAATTGTTTGAAGAAGAGTTCTTTTCAAACATTTTAGCCAAAGTTTCTGCAATATCTGTTTTTATTTTGGCATATTGGCCATCACCAGTTTTTAAGTGAACAGTTGGACTCTTTTTATACTTACGACTTATTTTTCGTACTGCATCCCAGACTTTCCTAATAGGGGTATTTGAATTAATATTTGAAACATAAGATTGCCAGGATTGGCGTTTAGATTGACGCACTGATCTTCTAGCTTTGGCTCTAAATATTCTATAATTTTCAAGGTTTTCTGTTGTAGGGCTATGTTCAAACTTTTTGAGTGAAGCTTTACGTATACGAACGGCTTTTTTACATTCATCGTTAAACAATGGTCTTTTGATTTTGTTACTTTTATTAATTTTTTTAATGGAATAACTTCGCAAGCAATCGTATGTAATGCTGAAGAGAAAGTTTCAGCTATATCATCAGAGGTGAAATCAAATTCATTTTTTGTTAGATCAATAGAACAGAGCCTAGTAAATGTTTCCAAATCTGCTTTCTAAAATTTAAAAATTTGACGTCCTTCATCTGGTATAGAGTCTAACAAAAGGAAAGGTGATGGTAATTGCGGAACAATACTTTCAAGTTCATCACTTGTTACCGTAAATTTGGAGGAAGGTATACAGAACAAATTGTTAGTGGTCGATGTAAGGTCACCTGCACAGCTAAAGTTTGTAATTTTGTGTTAAGTTTTAATTCTTTTTGAGGAATGCAATTTGCGATAGCAATGCTTGTACCACCTGATGTTCTGGCGTTACTAGTGCATATATAATTATAAAGAATATAATCTTTTATAGAGATAACATAGTCTCCTGAAGACATAATACTTTTGGAGAGAATTTTGATAATAGTAAAAGTAGATCATTATAATTTGACTTGAGACCTCGGCAATTCCATTGTAAGATAGAATGACTTCTATTATCCATTTTAAAGAATATTATATCATTTAGGAAACTTTATTGGACTTCTGCTATTCGGAGTTGGAGGAGGGGAGAGGTAAAGATCCTCTGCCTAATGCAGTTTGATTCATGGTGACCAAATTTGAAGCATTTGTAACATTGCATTGGGTTTGGAATGTAAACCGCAACGCGAACGTTAAGGTAACCTACTCGTATCGATGATGGGAGAATGGGTGTGGAGAATGTTAGAATAAGGCTATTCGTTGGCAGTCGTTTACCATCTCTTGTAGACTGAATGCGCTTGACATTTGACACCTGCTGTGATTTTAACTCTTCAGCAATATCTGCTTCTAGCATTCCAGCAAGGTCAGAACATCTGATGACGCCCTTGCTGGAGTTTAGAGACTGGTGTGGTGTGGCAGTTGTGTCAATGTTAAAAAAGCTGGTACATTTCAGAATAATGTCTGATTGTTGTTTCCGCTCTACCTCTATCAAGAGTCCTCCATTGCGGAGTTTCTTGACAGATTTAGGTGTTCCAATTAAAGCCGAAAGTTGTTTTTCTATAATGAAGGGGCTAAGATCAGTAAGTGATTTGGAACCGTTTGATTTGATTATTAGAAAACGGGGAAAACTTCCATCAAATGAAATGTTACCACTTGAATCTTCTTGCGATTTTCGTTTTTTTGTTTGTATATCCATGATTAAAGATATTAAAATTCGTCTCCCGTGTTCCCCAGCCACCTCGGACTCCAACATGGGGATGTTCGATGGAGACGGATATCCAGTCTCCGCACCTCAAGGATACCAGAGAGATATACTCGCATAAATTGCAAATATTTACAACCTACACAATTAGCCCATTAGCCACCGCCTTCTTGGATATGTTATACTGTATTTATAATGCATATATGAAATATTGTTTTAACATAACGGCACCCATCATAGCAGTTTCAGTAGGAATTAAAGGTATACTAGAAACACAAGTAGGAATAAAAATTTAAACTCAAGATTTTTTTTATTTTAAATAATTTGTATGCATTGAATTGTATTCATTTCGGGACCGTGTAAGTTCAATGAAATTTTAAAGTATTAAAGAAATATATATCCAAGGGCAAGGCATGACCAGCCGATTGACCAAAGCCGTGCTCACTTGGTCACCCGTCTACCCTAAATCAGAGGCCAAAGCAGTGTGTTAGGAGTACTGGAGATCCCTGGGTATCCCTCAACTACCAGGACCCTCTTTTCTAGGTTACGGGACGCTGCCCACGGCAAACAGGCAGTCTGGGTGTTGGCCATATGTCCGTCATACAGGCGCACAAGAGCGCACCCCCATAACGGACATCTGGATGTTTCTAAATTCAAAATTTTACTATTTCACGTTTAAATGTTGAATTCTGCTTAAGCCGGTGCTAGGGGGGCGTGGACGGTAACTTGCACTTTCCAGTACCGTCCATGAACAGGCTCAATCAAACCGAGCCTGCAACATTTTCAATTTTGCCGTGTTGGGCTTTCTTTCGGGATTCTGTATTTATCTATTTAATGATCACATCCGTGTTATTTGTGCCGTGTGGCGACTGTAAAAAGTCTCCCCGTACATTTAATCAATGATGTTATATTTTCGATCCTTAAAGATCGTTCAGCACGACATTATTGTTGTGCTTGTGGTATTTTTAGTTTCAACTTTTCGGCATTTTCTAGTTGGGTGGTTCCAATATTCCTACTTGAATAATGTTGAATCACCCTTAGGATATGTTGCCTGCTTTTTAAATTTGTCTTTTGACGTCTTATCTGTGATACGCAGGCTTCATAACCTCTGATCCCCTTTCTAAATTCCATTTTATTTAGTTCCACCCATTGTTTTCTCGTTTAGGGCACACGCTTTTTATTACTTGGGGACCATACGCCGCTTTTCATGGAATGGCACGGAAGTGTCACATTGAAGGTTCCATGATGACCGCCGTATGAACACATCTGGATGTTTCTAAATTCAAAATTTTACTATTTCACGTTTAAATGTTGAATTCTGCTTTAGCCGGTGCTAGGGGGCGTGGACGGTAACTTGCACTTTCCAGTACCGTCCATGAACAGGCTCAATCAAACCGAGCCTGCAACATTTTCAATTTTGCCGTGTTGGGCTTTCTTTCGGGATTCTGTATTTATCTATTTACTCCTCCTCACCACGTAGAGGTACCCAAAAGAGGAGGTATATAAATTAAGCGACGGATACAGTGATTGTTTTGCACACAGATAAAACATTTTTTTATTGTAAAAATTGTATTTACTTCAAAGATTAAAACTTTGCAACTATCAAAAGACGTAAATATGAGAACATACTAAAATTCGATATGTTAACGGTAAAGGAAACTTATGTAAAGAACTTATAAAGAACTAACATAGAGACCTTTTGTAATCTAATCAGACAAAGTGCAGTTGTTTTATGCAATTAATTTTTTTTGACATACTTGAAAGTTGTACATCAACAATTACAGCATGACTATGAAACACTGTTCCATTGTGCAAAGTAGCTGGCCATGTTTCTAATTTATGAACAGCATATACTTGTAACATTGTATATAACATTTTAAAAAATAGCCAAATATCCGCTTAACATTGTCCGAGTATTATAATACAGTTCGCACAGGTTTAAATTAAACACTTTCATGATATTTAGATACTTCTAATGCGCACTTACAAACTAATTTTAAACTGAATCACTCACATGCATGTATAATAAATATAAAATCTGGATTCGAACTGGTCTAAAACATATTTCGATGTCTAGTGTCACCTTTTTCGTTTTGTCGAGACTCATGTTTTGTGCGACCGGCCTTTTATAGCATTACAAACACATGTTTTTAATTTCTTTAAACTTAAATTTAAATAAACAGACGATTAGGAACAAATAACTATTTCTCAAGGAGCACTGTTGCATTCTATTTTACGACATATTTTCTGTTATTCACTAATAAGAAATACTTACAAAATTGGTTGCCAATTATTTATTTTGTATGTTGCATAATATTTAGATCCTTTCTCTATAGAATTGTATCCTTTCTCTATTGAATTGTATGCAATAAATGATAAACTTAACTGAATGCTTACATTGTAATAACAAAGGGTGATGCCTCGGCAGAATTAATCACAACAAAATTACACGACAATTGCATACCGTTTGAGTCTGTACATGTTGAATAATAAAAAAGTCCAACCTTTTGACAGGCCCCCTGACACCGGCGTGCGGTACTCAATTTTCAACACTTAAAAGTGCTGGACTCAATGATCCCGGAGAACCAGAAAAATAACACTTAAGTGAAGTATGGGGCACCGTTTTACAGCTGACACATGGCACTTTACACCTGCTGTTATGATGTGTAAATATCTGGAGAAAGGGTGGTCTCTCGGAAGCGTTAATAGCCAGTTATATTACCAGTGAACGTTTGAAAGCACTCTTATTCAGAAGATGTAAGACGGAATGAATGTAATATTTGGTTTCTTTTAGGGTCCATTTTCATGGAACAAATTCGTTAACAATTTTGTAAGAGATAACAATAGATAATTCATAGCGCAAATATCGTAAATAATAGCTATGCATGATCTTTTCTGTCATACTTCGGTAGGGGACATTATTATTTCGTTTGCGCCAACCTAACATGAATTTTGTAAGAAGTAACAGCTCGGAAATGTTGAATCATTTTACTGTATTACTTTGTTTGTTTGGATTTTTACGGCACGTCAACACATAACTGGCCATATCGTGCCGAATGCTATAATAGGCTTAAAATATTATGTAAAACATTGTAAATGACAATAAAAATGAGCCAATTAGATCCTAGAATACAAGTTTATCTCTTTTAAATAATCAATTATGTTTTTGATGGAATTGTATTAAAAAGTTCTTTGAGTGAATTTACAGAATAAAATCTATTACGGGCCTGTGAAAAATCATGACATTCAAGAAGAAAATGCTTGACGGTAAAATTTTCATTACAACCTACACAGAAAGGGGCATTGTCATTTGTGAGGAGATAAGAGTGGGTAATTTTAGTGTGTCCAATTCGGCATCGAAGAAGAACTGTTTGGTCACGGCGGTTTGACAGAGATAGAGATGGTGACATATCAAGAGATGGGTTTATATCGTGAAGTTTATTAAAAACGGCATTGTCCCAATTTGCTTTCCATTCAGATGACACGAGTTTATTTATAGCCGGTCTAAAATCACAAGCAGGTAACAATAAGTCAGTTTTTTGAAAATGTAATGATTGTTTAGCTAAAGCATCTACTTTTTCATTTCCTCGTATTCCTACATGGCTTGGAATCCAATATAATTTAACATATTTTGTTTTAAGTATATCATGAAATCGCAAAAGAAGTTTCTTTACCATGATATTGTCACATTTTTTATTTTTAATGGATATTAAAACAGAAAGCGAGTCAGAAAATATCACAAATTTATCGTGGGTATGCTGTGCTATATATGACAATGCTAAATCGATAGCTTTTGCTTCAGCAGTAAAAATTGATGCATTATCTGGTAACCTCATGCTAGATGTAAAATTATTTTCATACACAGCCGCACCTACTTTGCAACCTTCTTTTGAACCGTCCGTATAAATATGTATAAAATCTTCATGTTCTTCCTTAATTGCTAGAAACTTTTCTTTGAAATATTCAGGTGAATTTGATGCCTTTTTTATATTTGAAAGGTTAATATTTATTTCCGGGGAATTATAAGTCCAAGGTGGAACATCCTCATCGTCATTTTGAAGGATACTGTCTGGATTAATTTTAAGGTTATCTAAATCATCTTTTAAACGAAGGCCTAATGGTTTAATTTCCTTTGGTTTGCTAACAAATTTTTCAGTATAACTTGGTTTGAAAATAACATTTTTAGCTGGATTTTTCCTATTAGATGAAATTCTAGTTGCATATTGAAGTGATAGTTTTTTACGACGAAGATAAAGCGATGGTTCCCCAGCTTCCGCATATAGACTTTCTACAGGTGAAGTGCGAAAAGCACCTAAAGCTAAACGTAAACCCTGGTGATGTATGGTATCTAGCATTTGAAGATATGATTTTCTTGCGGACCCATATACTACAGAACCATAATCTAATTTTGATCGGATAAGACTTCTGTATAATTTCAGTAATGTGGAAGAATTTGATCCCCAATTTGTACTTGATAAAACCTTAAGTAAATTTAAAGCTTTTAGGCATTTAGTTTTCAAATGTTTAATATGTGGTATAAAAGAAAGTTTTTTATCAAATATAATTCCTAGAAACTTAGCTTCATCAACTACTGGAATTTTAGAACCAGATATGTAAAGTTCAGGGTCATTATGTTGTTTTCGCAATCGGCAAAAATGAACACATTGAGTTTTTGACTTTGAAAATTTAAACCCATTTTCTATTGCCCACTTCTGAATTTTATCTAAATTTTGTTGAAGTTGCCGTTCAATTGTTCTCATACTTTTATTACAAATGTACTAGTACATGTATACATATCGTGTTGAAAATGACAAATTTCATGTCAGAAACAAAAGTAAAATGTATATTATTTATTTGATGATTATTATGTACATACAAAATTCTGGAAACAAAGTGATCCCTCGGAAGCATTTATCACAACAAAATAACATAAGAATTGCAGACTCGGTTTGATTGAGTCTGTACATGAGGACAGTATATGGACAATATGGACAGTATAGCTACTAGTATTAAAGGTTATTCATATCAAATTATATCAGTATATACCGGTATGTGGCATTTTAATAAATGGATGCCGATTGCCTGACCTCGTTTTTTCAAGTCACACCATTATATAAATAATTTTAACCACTTTATGCTTATGCTTTCTGGCAGTTAATGAATTTTATAAAAAAAATGCCCTACTTTCATTTCTCTTCATTCTCCCTCCAATAAGACGCCATTTTATAAATCTTATTTAGAAAAAACTCGAATGGATAACCGCAATCTTTAATTCAATTTACAATTTAAAAAGATTTATAAAGGCTTTAACATGCTCGTTTTCGTACAATCCAGTTAGAATAAGCGTCAACAAATCTCTTTTCAGAATCAAAAGAGAAAAGCTGACTTATCATTTATTTAGTGTTGAATAAATGAATTTTTAGACCGGCTGCTAAGCAATGGTCTCCAGCAATTACTATATGTCTTATTATTGTTATTATTTTTATTATCGTTATTCATGTCATGTATTGTGTGTATCGAACTTTATTAGCATTCCCTAACAATAAGGCGCCATTTTTAATCTTATTTAAAAATAACTCGAAAGGATTACCGCCATCTTTAATTTAATTTGAAAAGAACCTTAAAGGCTTACCGCCATTTTGATTTTAATTGAAAAGAACTTAATAGGAAATTGGCATGTTACAAAATTTCTCAATTTCCTTGTTCAAGGCCGCCATTTTGTCCTACTTCCGGTTTAGTTCTGTTTATATGTCAGATTGATACAGATGTTTTCTGAGGCAAAAATGTTGACTCAGGACTGATTCATACGCATTATTTAATGATTTGAATAGTATGTTTATGATCAGAATGAAATAGTATGACATAAAACGTTCAGCAGATTCAGTAAGACCGGTGTAGACAATGTTGAAATATATGATTTTCCCGCAAACCGGAAGGAATAATTTAAGTAATATCCGTACTGTAAATTAAACTTTTATCTTAATCAGCTATTTTATGTGAAAAATACAACATTTTTTGTTCACTTTCGTTTCTTTGTGCAATATCTTACACAATAAAATGTGCAAGTCAATGTCAAGAACCAAAATATATTACATTGTATTTCGGAAATGACACAGTCTCCTTTCTGATGATGTTACAAAATTAATGGAAGAATCCATTACTGAATGGGCAAATCAACTTCACTGTAGCTATGCAATTTGGGCTATTCTGATTGATTTTGTTTTGAATTAACATTCACATTCAACAACATTTTCATCTTTCTAATGCTTTAACAGAAAAATCCTCATAACAATGTCTGTTGAGACAAAAAAATACAAGATACAGTTTTTTCAATTTATCCCTACAAAGACAGTCTATATAATCTTGCAATAAAAAATCCCTTTAACCCCCAAAACAAAGACCAATTTTCAACTCTAGACCATAATTTGAATGTACTTTGTAGAAACCAACAAGCTAATGCCTTGTGAGAAATATCTTAGCTCTAGCCCTTTCTATTTTGAAGTATAAGAACTTTTTCTTTTAGTTGCCATAGCAACCAGAGTTTAGCATGGAATGGCATTCTTTGAACAATCTTGATAGAGCTTTATACAAAGAGTATTCCTGCCAAGTTTCATTAATATTGGCCAAGTGGTATTATAGAAGATGTCGTTTGAATAAAATGTGGACGGACGACGGACGCATTTGATTGGCCATCCTATAAGCTCACCTGCACTATGTGCAAGATGAGCTAAAAAAATGCTGTATGAGTAAATGTTTAAATTCATTTTTACACCAGTGACCTTGACCCAAGTAATCCCTTACTTTACAACAATTAGAGGACCATAAAAGGAACCCACCCACCAAATATGGAAGATATTATCATATAACTTAATTAATTAGTGGAAATTTAAGATAAATCCAACTTGCAGGAATAGGTAAACCATGCAAGAGTTAAATAAATCCAACTTGCTGGAATAAGTTAACCATACAAGGCACTATTTTTAAAAGTGATAACAAGGGAAATTACTGGGAAAAATGGATGATACATTTATATAACTTGGCAATATCATGTACTTTGTAATGATAAATATTTGTGGAAATTATGGGGCCAACTTGCCGTTTTAGGTTAACCATATTCAATCCCAAAGTGCTGAAAAGAGCACTAACTTGAAAAAGAATGGAAGCAATACATGTAGTTCTTGAACCTGCCCAGATCATTTACTATGTATTGATTAGTAAGTTATGAAGCCATTAGTACAGGTAATAATTAAGAACAATATACACGTAACTTGCATTTAAGGTAACCTCGTGCAGACAGACGCACAGACAGAAGGGTCAGGTACTGTATGCTTCTGCCCGGGGCATAAAATTACATTATATAATTTATTTGAAATATCAAATGCTCATTATAGCAATAATTCTTTTTATCGTCTCGTGGCCTTAATTATGTTCGAGCGCCGTAAAATCAAACAAATTTAACAACCAAAGGCTGTTGATCTCTCATAAATAAGATGGATCAAACCGAATGGGCAATATTCATATTTTATTTTTTTGCTGCTCCGTAGAGATTACCATTTTAATATGAAAAGAACTGTCTTTGCGGAAATGATTTTTACATGCTCTATAGCATTTTGTTGCATTGGGGAAAATCTAGCGGATAAGTAATCATTTTCTTTATTTTCTACTTGGACCAGTCTCAATTTGTAAACAAAGGTACCTTTGCAGAAATAAAAAAACAACAAAACATTTACTCCTGAAGATTTGGCGCCGGAAATTTTGTACTTATCAACATTCTGAACAAAATTTGGAAACGTATGTTGGCGTCTATTTTAATATGCAAGTTAAACTATATATACTATCATCCCTTCTATTGTTATTCATTTTAACATAGTAGCTCTATTTTTGCAAAGTGACGTTCTACTTTTACGTATTGTTTGCATAATTTAGATTTAACCACAAACATTGACAAGTGTTATTTTTTTAACAAACAGTTGTGTAGTAATTCTTATCGCAATGCACTAATCAGGTTATTTGAATTAGACATGCCCGGGTCAAAAAAGCGATCTATCCGTTACTGATTGTCAACAATATTACAGCCTGTAAGATCGTAGCTTTAAAACCAAGTTTCAAAAATGTGATTTTTATATCACTGGAATCAGTTGCGCGATATCTTCAGTTATCTGTCATCTTAATATAAATTCTTACATAATAGTTTAAGTCTGTTTTAGCATTCGGCACGATATGGCCATTTATGTGTTGACGTGCCGTAAAAGAAAATGCTTGACAGTAAAATTTTCATTACAGCCTACACAGAAAGGGGCATTGTCATTCGTGAGGAGATAAGAATGGGTAACTTGAGTGTGTCCAATTCGGCATCGAAGAAGAACTGTTTGATCATGGCGGTTTGACAAAGACAGAGATGGTGACACATCAAGAGATGGGTTTATATCATGAAGTTTATTAAAGACGGCATTGTCCCAATTTGCTTTCCATTCAGATGAAACGAGTTTATTTATAGCCGTCCTAAAATCACAAACAGGTAACAATAAGTCAGTTTTTTGAAAATTTAAAGCTTGTTTAGCTAAAGCATCTACTTTTTCATTTCCTCGTATACCTACATGACTTGGAATCCAATATAATTTAACAGATTTTATTTTAAGGATATCATGAAATCGCAAAAGAAGTTTCTTCATCATGATATTGTCAGTTTTGTTATTTTTAATGGATATTAAAACAGAAAGCGAGTCAGAAAATATCACAAAGTTATCATGGGTATGCTGTTCTATGTATGACAATGCTAAATCTATAGCTTTTGCTTCAGCAGTAAAAATTGATGCATTATCTGGTAACTTCATACTAGATGTAAAATCATTTTTATACACAGCCGCACCTACTTTGCAACCTTCCTTTGAACCGTCCGTATAAACATGTATAAAATTTTCATGTTATTCCTTAATTGCTAGAAACTTCTCTTTGAAATGTTCATGTGAATTTGATGTCTTTTTTATATTTGAAAGGTTAATATTTATTTCAGGGGAATTATAAGTCCAAGGTGGAACATCCTCATCGTCATTTTGAAGGATACTGACAGGATTAATTTTAAGTTTATCTAAATCATCTTTTAAACGGAGGCATAATGGTTTAATTTCCTTTGGTTTGTTAACAAATTTTTCAATATAATTTGGTTTGAAAATAATATTTTTGGCTGGTTTTTTTGCTATTTGATGAAATTCTAGTTGCATATTGAAGTGATAGCTTTTTTCGACGAAGTTGAAGCGATGGTTCCCCAGCTTCCGCATATAGACTTTCTACATGTGAGGTGCGAAATGCACCTAAAGCTAAGCGTAAACGCTGTTGATGTATGGTATCTAGCATTTGAAGATATGATTTTCTTGCAGACCCATATACAACAGAACCATAATCTAATTTTGATCGGATAAGACTTCTGTATAATTTCAGTAATGTGGAAGAATTTGATCCCCAATTTGAACTTGATAAAACCTTAAGTAAATTTAAAGCTTTAAGGCGAATGTCATGATTTTTCACAGGCCCGTAACAGATTTTATAATGTAAACCCACTCAAAGAACTCTTTAATACAATTCCATCAAAAATCATCATCGATTATTTGAAAGAGATTAACTTGTATTCACAGATTTGATTGGCTCTTTTTATTTTTATTTACAACGTTTTACATAATAGTTTAAGCCTATTTTAGCATTCGGCACGATATGGCCATTTATGTGTTGACGTGCCTTAAAATCCAAACAAACAAACAAACTTGATTGGACAACTGCCAAATCTCAACAAGTTTTTACGGATGGTGGATGTGATAAACTTCAGGATTGTGATTTTACTGCATTGAAAAAAAATGTCATTTACGGGAACAGTTGTATCTACCATTAACATAACTCCTGAAACAGGGATTGAATTTTCTGCTGGTAAACAGTTGTAAATCTTGATGAATCAGGGATAACATTCAACACAGGAGAGTGAAATGTAGTATTGCATTCATGTTATAGGTCTTTACTAATATTTGAACTATTTTTGAGTGATGCTGTCTCAGAAGATGATTTTAGAAAATAAATAGAAGACATTTATATAGACTGTAATTGTCACGTCTACAAGAACAATACAGAATGAATTCTGAAAGGTTCAGCTTGACGGAAGTTGTAATCATTTTGCAAGATGATTATAAGTTTGCTAGCAATAATTTATAGTTATAGGACGGATTTCAGGATGAATTTGATACTCCATATGGATTAGAAGAGATCGTAAATTTTGCTTCTGAAGAAAAACAGAGTTGACTTGAATAGTAACATTCCCGAAAAGAATACATACATTCTTGACAGTGATACTAATCTGACTCCGTGTCTATGACAGTGATACTTGTCAAACAGATCTTAATGACTCCGTGAACGAGAAAATCATTTATGACAGTGATACTATGCGAACAGTTTTTAATGACATCATTAACGATTAAAATGACATTGAAACCTAAAATAGGGGTTATGTGTTGAAAGTGTCTAATGGTTTAATGTTTGACAATGATAAGTGATAAATCAAAGCTATTGACATTGTTGTCAGTTATGTGATGTTGGCACTGGAATGAAACTTAGCTCAGACACTTATAGGAAACTAAGCTAAGTAACCAAAGTTTATGATATGTTTGTCAGTGTATAAAGTTAGAAGGTTTAAAATTGATATGTGATTTAGTTCAGTCAACTTATAAGAGTTTATGAAGTGTTTCTAGCTATGAAGTTTAAATATTTGGGACTAATATAAAACTAAGTTCTGTTCTTGTATAATGATTCACATTTATGACAACTGACGTCATAAATCGAAGTTTATGATATGTTTGTCCATTATGAATTCATAATGTTGAATGCTGATATGAAACGTAGTTCATAAGTCATATTTTATGACATATTTATTATATCTAGAAATTGTATGTTGTTTTAAACAAAGTATAAAAATAACGTTCATTTATCAAAGTTAATGGCATGTTTAACACTTGTAATGTTTGGCATCGATATAAAACTGAAATCAGTTCATACAGTTTACGACATTTTTGTCAATTCCGAAGTAATGATGTTTTATGCTGATATCAAACTCAGTTCAAAAGTCATAGAATATGTCATGTTTATCACTTAGAAAATGCACGTTGTTTGAATTAATTGGAAAATATGTTCATTTATCAAAGTTATTGACTTGTTTATCAGTTATCATATTTGGCATTTATACATTTATTTTGTGCTTACTTTTTATAATTCAGAGTTATTGACATGATTGTCTGTTAATTCATTAAAAGCATAAATTGACCTCTAGGTGTTATTATTTTTCAATAGTTCAAACAAAGTTGTTTAATACTAATTTATTTTGGCATATTAAGGCAGAAAGACCGTACTATTGCCATTTTAAACAAAAATTGATTCACATAACCTTGTATATAGCCTTTACAATGGACGGAATTCTGCAAGGTGTGAAATTTGCATGTCAATTACCTACTAATGTGAAGGTAATTCCAAATGAAAACTACACTTTTATAAATTAGTGAAGTTCGGGGAACCTTATACAGTCTTGTTAAACATTATACTATGTGGACCTGTGACGAAGTTTGTAGAGCACTCTCTTTTCTTTTAGACAACATTTATGTCAGGTTTGGTAATACCCTATTTAAACAGATCATAGGAATTCCTATGGGTACTAATTGTGCACCCCTGGTCGCCGATTTGTTTTTGTACTGCTATGAAAGAGACTTTATGTTGAGTCTCTCTGAAGAGAAACAACAAGATGTTATAGTCGCATTTAATAATACTTCCAGATACCTTGATGATATTTTTAATTTAGATAATCCTTATTTTGATCAAATGCAAGATGCAACATCCTACGGGGTTTATGTTTCTCAGTTAAT
The DNA here is from genome assembly GCF_026571515.1 of Ruditapes philippinarum. Taxonomy (NCBI): domain Eukaryota; kingdom Metazoa; phylum Mollusca; class Bivalvia; order Venerida; family Veneridae; genus Ruditapes; species Ruditapes philippinarum. The sequence goes on along the minus strand of NW_026852754.1, from coordinate 149,983 downwards.
TAGATTCGCTAGAGCTTGTAACAACGTAAAGGATTTCAACGAGCGGAATATTTTTATTACCAGCAAGCTTCTAAAACAGGGCTACCGCTATCATAAATTACGGAAATATTTTACTAAATTTTACAATCGTAACTTTGATTTAATTTCTAAATTCAATAGTGATTTAAAAACTCTTCTGCGACAAGGGATTAGCCAGCCTGGTTTTTATGGCGATGTGGTTTACAAACTTCGTAAGATTTTGGGTCATGGTAATTTTTCTGCTGTTTTTACTAAAATCATTAAACGTTTTATTAAAAGAGGTTATGACCCTACTATTTTAAGACATACTGCATGTTTAGTGTTCAACCCTTTTACAGTTGGACACTACGCTTTCCTCTTTTGATTGCATCTGACGGACCAAGTGGGAGACTCTATGATGGATAGTTCGTAAAGCCCTTTGGGACTGAATTGTCTTAATGTTCGTCTTCTGCCTTGCTTCGTCGGGCCCTTGTAGGTGATTTTCTTGTTGCTCTGTCTTCCTTTAGGACATTGAGTACTTTTGTTATGGTCATTGGGTTTACTTTTATATGTTTCTACATGATCATTTTAGTGTTTTACTTATTTAACCTTTTGTAACCATGACAACTGTTAGAATTTCACTTGGCGGGGATTCATTTTATTTACACTGTCTCGTTTATAGGAACATGGTGGGGCTAAGAGCGAGGTTTGGTGCACCATTAACCGGTTTAAACTCCCCAGCAGTCATTATTATGCTGCTGACCGTTCCAAGGCGGCGCCCCACTGTGTTCCTCAGATGTATGTCTATGTTGTTTCATACTGTTTTGGTGACACTTTTGCTTGTGTCCCTTGTTGTTTTCTCGTCTACGGTAAGTATCTTCCCAATTGCCTCTAGTTTTTATTTCTTTGATTAACCCCCCCCCCCTTCCCCCGGTCTCCTGTCCCCTTCCCCTTTGTGGGCCTATTATAATTTTCTTTGAATTCCTAATCAGTTACAAATTATTTATCATTTAATGATTAACGTGTCGTTGCCCTGTCCTTTTTATGTTTGGGGTCCACCTGGGCTCCTTGCCATTGGTTCTTGTTGCTGGGTCATATGGGGGTTGCGTTCATTGAACGCCGCCTTTCCTTGTTGATCTTGTTTTTCATATTTTATTGTATATGCAAAGTAAATGCAATAGTCAGAAAACAACACTTAAGCCATTTCGGCAGGAGCATTTTGTGAAAAATTACTGTTTTCATTAAAAGGTCTCCCGTTACAAGTTCAAATTGCTATAAAACTATAAAATAGAGAAAATAAGAATCACCCTTTCTGGCAACCCCCTGAAGTATCTTTGAGGGGCGCCGAAAAAAAAGATCACGAATTTTTAACATCATTTCTCAAACAAAAATCAGTGTTAGGGGCATAAATAAGGCATGTTTTCACCATTTGAGACAACAAAAAGGGGGGGGGGGTGAAAAGGTATATCGAGACAGTGACTGTCACAATATTTATTATCCCCCGCCGATGGAGCCGGGAGGAGGATATAGTTTTGGCATTGTCCGTCCGTCTGTCCGAATTTCATTTTCGGAGTAGTTTCCTGCAACTACTGGCTGGAATTCACTGAATCTTTATGGGAATCATCAATATCAAGAGGAGATGCGCATTTCGTCGGCTTGTTCCGGTCAGACACTTTAACTCAGAGTTATGGTCTTTGATTAGTTATGTAGTATGCATAGAGAGTAAAAATCGTTTCCACACTACTTAACGGCAACTACTGGCTGGAATTCAACAAAACTTTATGGGAATCATCAATACCAAGAGGTGATGGGCAAATCGTCAGCTTGTTCCGGTCTGACACTTAAACACAGAGTTATGACCCTTGATTAGTTATGCAGTATGCATATGGAGTAAAAATCGTTTCCGTGCTACTTCTCTACATCTACTGGCTGGAATTCAACGAAACTTCATTGGAACCTTCAATACCAAGAAGAGATGCGCAAATCGTCGGTTTTTTGGGGTCAGACACTTTAACTCAGAGTAATGGCCCTTGATTAGTTATGCAATATGCATATGGAGTAAAAATCGTTTCCGGAGTAGTTCTCTGCAACTACTGTCTGGAATTCAACGAAACTTTATCAAGGGGGAGAATCACGCCGTTCGTTACCCAAACAAACAAGATGGCGGATGCAGCCAAAAAGAAGGTTTTTCCCATTTTTAAGAAACTGAAATAAATAATATCAGTGTCCAGCTTTATTTTTCATCCAATGAAAGCGTAATATTTCTTTAAAAAAATTGAGTAAATTTTCATAGAATAGAAGAACAAAAGTCGATGATATATCAAAGTCCGTTCATAGCAGCCTTTTATTTTTCATAGTACTTCATAGAACCTCGTTTGTGCAAATGGACAGGTATAGTGATGAAATAAAGTTAATACTAATGAAGCCAAATAAAGATTGACACTAAGTATGTTTGTATTCATCCGTAGCTGTTCTACAGAAATAAGAAATATTCTCCGGTCGCTATCGCCCCCGTCGAAATGAACACTTACATATAGTTTAAGAGTAGCGTAATAATTTTTAAAATTGTTCTTTCATAAAGATAATGACGTCATTTAAGCACATGAGCGGTCTGGCATTTAAGGTTTCAGACGGGTTTCCGGCATGGATAAAAACATCAAAATCCAAATACGATTTGAAACTTCATAATTTACACTAGAAATTAATAAGCAAATTCCAATGTCATTCTTTTATTGCTGATACCTGCAATACTTTTTTTAAAGAAATTATTGTTTTTGTTGGGGCGTTTGTGGAAAAAAAACAACGGTAATTGCGTTTCTGTGATAAAAAATCGATTTACAACAATTTTGCATTAATAGTTCATATAATGTATGCTTTTTGTATGTATGTACATGTATTCGTTTGTATGTATATGTAAATACAAGAGACCTCTAAGTTACTGGTTTAAAGATCAATTTTGAAAATGTTCATTATGTAACTCCTTCAGAAAATTTCGGCTCGTATTTACTCTTTTACCTAATATATCACAAAACAACACACGTTCGACCCCCCTTTTAGGCCTCAGTGAAAAATGTCCTTTTTTAGACCCCAAACACATGTTTCGTTTGAGAAACGTTGCTAAAAAAGAGAGCACTTTTTCGGCGCCGCCCTCCATCCAAAAGATACACCAGGGGGTTGCCAGAAGGGGGATGTGCCCCCTTCTGTTTCGGGGGTTTGAAGAGGGGCGGTAGTCCCCCTCATCGCCAAGAAAATTTTGGACTTGCAAGAGGCTAAACATGACACCAGGTCGATCATTAGGTAAAATGAACCAACGCTGAAACGCCTTTGACTCTATCTCAATCCCTTGAGAAGTTGCAGCACTTTGAAATAAATTTTGATAAAAAACTCAAGGCAAAGTAATGATTTATGGCAATTTTGAGATGCCCCATGTTGCCATGGTAACAGGAAAGTTTAGACTGAGCATGTCGTTACAAAGGCAATGGTCCAGTCAACATTTATGCCAAGTTTGATTAGTATTGAAACATTTTTCAAAGTTACATAGCAGTTTGAACTTGTAACAGGAGGCTTTTCAATGAAAACGTCCATTTTCACAATATGCTCATGAGGGAAAGGGTTTTCTTGAATCTCAGACAGTATTATCTACCGTTTACACCGGTGCTAGAAAACTCTGTCTTACATCCCCCATGTAAGACAAGTCGCTTGCTTTAAATGACGTTATTGACGCGCGCCTTTTATGAATGAATCGCGTTCTTAGGATGACGTCATTTTTCCGTTATGAATGAAGTTGTAAGTTCATACGCTACTATAGGAAAAAAGTGCGTAATGACAATATCAGTTTTCATAATTCCTGTTCCGAAAATTATTGACATGTAATATGCAAGAAAGAGAATCAAACACCGGCTGCTGGTGCAGACCGGAATATCTAGCTCTCGGGTAACTGTTTAGCGGAAACTCGGCAGAGCCTCGTTACCGCCGTAAACAAGTTACCCTCAAGCTAGATATTCCGGTCTGTACCGGCAGCCGATGTAAGATTCTTATAACATGTTTATATGAACTGTTCGTTATTATGCATGTTTTATGTCCTCATCGGCTTTAAAGCCAAATGGAATAAAACAAAATGTCTACTGTCTACTATGATAAAAAAAAACTGTGAGGCTATGTCGCGTAATTATTTCTTGCATCTCAGACAGGATTATCTACCGTTTACACAGGTGCGAGAAAACTCTGTCTTACACCCCCATGTAAGACAAGTCGCGTGCTTTAAATGACGTCATTGACGCGCGCCTTTTATGAATGAATCGCGTTCTTAGGATGACGTCATTTTTCCGTTATGAATGAAGTTGTAAGTTCATACGCTACAATCAGAAAAAAGTGCGTAATGAGAGTATCAGTTTTCATAATTTCTTTTCCGAAAATAGTTGACATGTAATATGCAAGAAAAAGAATCAAACACCGGCTGTTGGTACAGACTGGAATATCTAGCTCTCGGGTAACTGTTTAGCGGAAACTCGGCAGAGCCTCGTTACCGCCGTAAACAGTTACCCTCGAGCAAGATATTCCGGTCTGTACCGGCAGCCGGTGTAAGATTCTTATAATCTGACGCCATAGTGGCACAACGTCACGCTAAATGGTAGCGTTTCAATATTAACCGCCCGTCTAATAAATAGATTTTTTTTATTTACTAAATTCAAGTTTTTCGCATAACATTATTTTTAACTCGTTCAATAAACTCATTACAGTATAGAACCTACATTCATTCATTTTTCTCTGTTATGTTTTTTCCTTTCAATGAGCGACCATAATGAATAAACACAGGCTCATCTCATCTGGGTGTAAGCCATAAAAACAATTTTTGTTTTGTAAATTTTAGGGGGTTTAAATATTAAGATTTTCCCTTATCGAAATTTTTTAGGAAATGATTTGGGAAAAAAAAATATATAAGCCCCTCCCTCCCTTTTTTTTATTTTTGCTCTGCTGTGCGTTTCTTTTTTCCATTAGGGGGAAAAGACCATAATTATCGCACAAAAAATGGCGAAATTTAATGTAAGACAACACACACAAATTTTCCCCGAAAGGGGGGTTTTCTTTCCCTTCGCATTTTATACAAAAAATTTTTCAAACTATAAACCGGGGTTTTAATTGGGATACAAAACGGGTATCTATTTTGCCCCCACTAGAAAATTTTATTTCCGATGGTCAGCATTGTTCAATTAATTTTTTTTCTGACCTACCAAAAATTTTTTTCAGATACTATCATTTCCTACATAAAAATAATTCATTATCAGCTGATTGGACAAATGGAAATCCACTACGTAGTAAAATGCGCCGTACGTTATCATTGATATTTTGTGAACCATACGTTATCATTTCCGGAAAATGCCCTGATATTAATTTTTACAGCAGTAAATCTAGCCAGAATTGGCCGATTGCTTACTTGACAACATATAACAACTTTTTAAGTCAGTGCTTTCAGTTAAATACATATATGTAAACGAAACAGTGAATTTGAGAGAAAAAGCCGTACGTTACCACGGTCAAACCGGTGAAAAATTCTCTCCCTTCGAATCTGGTGACGCGCATTTCAGATGAAGTACGGGACGAAATATCATGGAATAAAATCCCGTGTGCCAGGAAACTTGTGTAGAAGGTTGTTATATGTACTTTAACATTAGAACATCACGAATTTCAGAGAAAAAAGGGAAAAACCTACTTTTGGGCTGCATCCGCCATCTTGTTTGTTTGGGTAACGAACGACGTGATTCTCCCCCTTGTTTATGGGAATCATCAATATCAAGAGGAGATGCGCATATCGTCGGCTTGTTCCGGTCAGACCTTTTAACGCAGAGTTATGGCCCTTGATTAGTTATGTAGTATGCATATAGAGTAAAATTTGTTTCCCCACTACTTCTCTGCAACAACTGGCTGGAATTCAACGAAACTTTATGGGAACCTTCAATACCAAGAGGAGATGCGCATATCATCGGCTTGTTCGGGTCAGACACTTTAACACAGAGTTATGGCTCTTGATTAGTTATGCAGTATCCATATAGAAAAATATTTGTTTCCTCGCTACGTCTCTGCTATTACTGGCTGGAATTCAACGAAACTTTATTGAATACTAAGAGGAGATTTGCATATAGTCGCCTTCTTCCAGTCAGATACTTATAACTCAGATTTATGGCCCTTGATTAGTTATGTAGTATGCATACATCTCATTGGCATTTCCAGATTTTACTATTGAACAAAAAGTTATGGCTCTGTTATTGCCCTGAATATTTATCAAGTTCAAAGAATATTACTGTTTATGCCATGATTAATATATAAAAAAAGGCTGATCAACATTCCTGTAAAGTTTCATGACTCTAAGGTCAAATACTTTTTGAGTTACTGTGCGACAGGCCAAAAGTGAACGGACGGACGGACGGACGGACGGACGGACAAGGGTAAATCTAAATGCCCGCCACTAACGTGGGGGCACAAAAAAGCCTTATGTCTTTAATTGTTGTGTTAGTAATAACCAGTACTTGGCGGGGGATATAAATTCAACGAATTTGCTTGTTAGACCAGATTCGAGAAAAATGGTTATGAAACAGAGAAAATAGCATAATCATGTCAATGCAGTTTTGCTCTATATACTTTTCCGTGATGGAAATGTTGCTCTTACTCCCGATTGAGTAGTACTGAAATAACATATTTTCCAAAAAGTTATCAAAATCTCCAAACAATAAAATGTTCAAAAAGAATTAATAATGCGGAAAAAATAAATTAAAAAAGGTGGTATTAAAGAGGGCATAAAGTTCATCATTGTTAATGTGTCAAGATACAGTCCAAAATAAGGGAGATAACGACAATTGAAACTTTGAAAGCGATTTTTTCTTAAAGTTGCAAATGGTAGATAGAGCAACCGGACTATGTCAAACTCAAGTTGACCTTGGCTTATTAATGACATTGGCTTTAAATCACAGATTATTGCTGTTAATAATTGACTGTTACTTGGAAATTAATCAATGGATTATCCTCATATTTGTTTGTCCCTGAAATAATCGATGGTTGGGCACCCGAGGTCTTCCTCCGCCAGTGACAAATTCTGTGTTGGTGTGATGCAAAACAAAATCTTATATTTGGACATAAAAACCCTTTGGGACAAGACTTCTAAAAGTTTGACATTGACTTTGAGTTTAAGATGACCTTGAATATCAAGGTCAAATTATTGAATTTTGGTTAAATTGTAGTTACTTTGTAAAGTTTAATTGTATAGATTTGATTTTTAGTTGTACAACGAAACATATTGAATTATTCAGATGGGACCTTTACCTTTCATTGACCTTGACAAAAAACAACAACAAAAACAGGTACAGCGGTAATTATTCCGTTCAAAAAATTTAACGTATAATAACATTTAAGAAGACGATTGTGGTCAATTTTCAAGTCATTGTGTAAAAAAGATGACGTTAAAGTTAATAAAACGTCTATTATTTTTGGAGGTTAATTTATACTGACCAACTGACCTTGGCGTTCCCCCGCGGGAAACGGGTGACTGATGTTATCGACGAATGAAGAACGGTCGTCAGAATTTTGTCCGCGGTGGAAACAACTGAACACCGGGGATCGCGGGGGAAATTACGCTTTCATCGCAGACGAACCCCCGCGTTTGTCCGCGATAAAAAAAATCGTCCGCGGTGGTATCGCGGAAAAAGCAAAACCCGCGGTGAGCGTACTGTAGGTAGATAGATCTCATTGAGTAGAAGTGCTAATTTCAACACTTTGAATATGAAAAACAAGATCGACAAGGAAAGGCGGCGTTCAAATGAACGCAACCCCCATATGACCCAGCAACAAGAACCAATGGCAAGGAGCCAAGGTGGACCCCAAACATAAAAAGGACAGGGCAACGACACGTTAATCATTAAATGATAAATAATTTGTAACTGATTAGGAATTCAAAGAAAATAATAATAGGCCCACAAAGGGGAAGGGGACAGGAGACCGGGGGAAGGGGGGGGTAAACAAAGAAATAAAAACTAGAGGCAATGGGGAAGATACTTACCGTAGACGAGAAAACAACAAGGGACACAAGCAAAAGTGTCACCAAAACAGTATGAAACAACATAGACATACATCTGAGGAACACAGTGGGGCGCCGCCTTGGAACGGTCAGCAGCATAATAATGACTTCTGGGGAGTTTAAACCGGTTAATGGTGCACCAAACCTCGCTCTTAGCCCCACCATGTTCCTATAAACGAGACAGTGTAAATAAAATGAATCCCCGCCAAGTGAAATTCTAACAGTTGTCATGGTTACAAAAGGTTAAATAAGTAAAACACTAAAATGATCATGTAGAAACATATAAAAGTAAACCCAATGACCATAACAAAAGTACTCAATGTCCTAAAGGAAGACAGAGCAACAAGAAAATCACCTACAAGGGCCCGACGAAGCAAGGCAGAAGACGAACATTAAGACAATTCAGTCCCAAAGGGCTTTACGAACTATCCATCATAGAGTCTCCCACTTGGTCCGTCAGATGCAATCAAAAGAGGAAAGCGTAGTGTCCAACTGTAAAAGGGTTGAACACTAAACATGCAGTATGTCTTAAAATAGTAGGGTCATAACCTCTTTTAATAAAACGTTTAATGATTTTAGTAAAAACAGCAGAAAAATTACCATGACCCAAAATCTTACGAAGTTTGTAAACCACATCGCCATAAAAAACCAGGCTGGCTAATCCCTTGTCGCAGAAGAGTTTTTAAATCACTATTAAATTTAGAAATTAAATCAAAGTTACGATTGTAAAATTTTGTAAAATATTTCCGTAATTTATGATAGCGGTAGCCCTGTTTTTAGAAGCTTGCTGGTAATAAAAATATTCCGCTCGTTGAAATCCTTTACGTTGTTACAAGCTCTAGCGAATCTAATTAACTGAGAAACATAAACCCCGTAGGATGTTGCATGGGGTACGTCTCCATCCAAATGTGGATAATTAACTATACAAAAGTCAAAGTCATCTCTTTTTAATCATAAATTTTCGTGTGAATAGAATTGTTATTGATAGTAATATGAAGATCCAAAAATGATGTACTAAAATTTCAAGAGTTCGTTTTATTAAGTTGTAGTTCATGCGGATAAATGTCAGACACCATTTGATCAAAATAAGGATTATCTAAATTAAAAATATCATCAAGGTATCTGGAAGTATTATTAAATGCGACTATAACATCTTGTTGTTTCTCTTCAGAGAGACTCAACATAAAGTCTCTTTCATAGCAGTACAAAAACAAATCGGCGACCAGGGGTGCACAATTAGTACCCATAGGAATTCCTATGATCTAAAATAGGGTATTACCAAACCTGACATAAATGTTGTCTAAAAGAAAAGAGAGTGCTCCACAAACTTCGTCACAGGTCCACATAGTATAATGTTTAACAATACCGTTAGTAAAAAAAGCTTTGTTAGAATTACATGCTAGAAAGGTAACTTTTTCCCGTGCAAAAGTTTTCTGAATTAGGGAAATTAGTTTATCATTGATTAATTTATGTGGCAAAGTTGTATAAAGTGTAGAAAAATCGTATGTACTGACAGTTGAAGCTTGAAAGTTATTAATTTTGAATTTATCCAAGATTTCACCAGAATTCTTAATTTACCAAAAGAGATGTTTGCCTGTGTTTTCATAGACTTTATCACAATATCTAATTACATGTGTTTTAATGGCAGTCAAACAAGACGTCAATAAAATAGAAAGTTTACTTGTAGTGCAAGATGTAGAGTTAGCAATAAATCTGGCTTTGTAAGGTTTTTTATGTAATTTAGGAATCCAATACATAATAGGAAGTTTGAGTTCTTTTTCATTAATTTGGACTTTAAGATTGGAAATATTAGTAATATGATTGTTTACAATGTCTTTTTCGGAGGCAGAGGTTTTAGAATACGCATTAGTGCTATTTAGTTCCTTATGCAAAACGTTAATGTAATGGATTCGTCAAACAATTATAATATTATTAGCCGCCTTGTCCGCTGGCACCAAAACAAATTTTGAATGAAAAGCTAGAATATCTTTTTTTCAGATGTCTTAAAGTAAGTCTTGGTTTAGGTGGCAAAAAATGTTCATTTCCACGATGAAAATTAATACATGAATCAATAATTTTAAAGATGTTACGTTTCCATGTAACTAGAGCATTACTATCCGCATTTTCACGGCGACACCATTTGACCGAAAAATCCTCTATAGATTCAGCAATCTGACCACGACAAGCATTAAAATCAATCTCAGAAGGAATTCTGTATTTAGGTCCTTTCAAGAATAAGTTACGAATTCTTTTGTCTGCAATTATATCAAAATTACCAGTGATTATGTCCGGGACATAACTCTAAAACTATAAGAGATATCAAGATGAAACATTGTAGGTAGATAGATCGCATTGAGTAGAAGTGCAGTGCAAAAGAACCATAACTCTGTTAAGCCTCATTTTTGAATTATCTCCCCTTATAGAAAAATCTTGTCCGGGGCATAACTCTAAAACATATCAACATGAAACTTTGTAGGTGAATAGATCTCAATTGGTAGATGTGCAGTGCTTAAAAACAATAACTCTTTTTGTCCAAATTTTGGAGTTATTGCCCTTTGTTAATTTTAACTCTGAACTTTGTCCGGAACATAACTCTAAAATTATAAGAGATATCAAGATGGAACATTGTAGGTAGATAGATCTCATTGAGTAGAAGTGCAGTGCAAAAAAAACATAACTCTGTTTAATTCTGGAAACAAAGTGATCCCTCGGAAGCATCAATCAGAACAAAATAACATAAGAATTGCAGACTCGGTTTGAATGAGTCTGTACATGAGGGATAGTGAATAAGTGCAACATCCCTCACGCCCCCTAGCACCGGCTTGAGCGGTACTCAATTCTCAACACTTTATAGTGTTGGCATCAATGATCCCGAAGGACCAGAAAATATATCAACACTGAAGTGAAGTACGGGGCAACTTTTTACGGCTGCCACACGGCACTTGACACTTGCTGTTGTGAAGTACAAAATTCTGGAAACAAAGTGATCCCTCGGAAGCATCAATCACAACAAGCCTCATTTTTGAATTATCTCCCCCTTTTAGAAAAATATTGTACTGGACATAGCTGTAAAACTATAAAAGATATCAACATGAAACTTTGTAGGTAGATGTATCTCAATGGGTAGCTGTGCAGTGGATGAGAATCACAACTCTGCCTTGCCTAATTTTGGAGTTATTGCCCTTTGTTTATTTATACTTTTTTTATTTAGTTCCGCCCAACGTTTTCTCGTTTAGGGCATACGCATTCTTTTACTTCAATTTTGTAAGGTTCACCAGACAGTGCCTGATGCAAAATTTAAAGCTCTTCGCTTTTGAAGTCCCCTTCCCCTTTGTGGGCCTATTATTATTTTCTTTGAATTCCTAATCAGTTACAAATTATTTATCATTTGATGATTGACGTGTCGTTGCCCTGTCCTTTTTATGTTTGGGGTCCGCCTGGGCTCCTTGCCATTGGTTCTTGTTGCTGGGTCATATGGGGGTTGCGTTCATTGAACGCCGCCTTTCCTTGTTGATCTTGTTTTTCATATTTTACAAGAATAATTTAAAATTTATTCTTATAAATTCTTTTGGTTGCCATGGCAACCAGATTTCTGCATGGAATTATTTTTTTTGAACAACTTTGAAAGCCCTTACCCACAGATCAATCCTGCCAAATTCTGGAAACTAAGTGATCCCTCGGAAGCGTAAGTCACAACAAAAACATAAAAATTGCAGACTCGGTTTGATTGAAATAGATAAATACAGAATCCCTAAAGATAGCCAAACACGGCAAAATTGAAAATGTTGCAGGCTCGGTTATGAGGGAATTTGAATAAGTGCAACATCCCTCACGCCCCCTAGCACCGGCTTGAGCGATTCTCGACTTTGGTTTGAAATTTGACTAGTGGTTTTTTACATGAACACATCTTCAGATGTTTTTAATTTCAAAATTTCACCATTGAAGCGTTTACATGTTGAGTTCTGCTTAAGCCGGTGCTGGGGGCGTGGATGGTAACTTGCACTTTCCAGTACCGTCCATGAACAGAATCAATCAAATGTGATAAACAAAATCGACAAGGAAAGGCGGCATTCAATGAACGCAGCCCCCACTCGACCCAGCAGCAAGCGCCAAGGAGGACCCCAAAGAAAAACAGGACAGGGCACAATGCAGAGCACAGGCAGGCAAACCACTACATCAGAATACATAATTAGTAACTTATAAGGAATTAAAACAAAACAAATAAATGATTGAGTATAAGGCCCATTATGTCAAAAGGCACAGGGGAAGGGGACATGAGACACGGGGAAGGAGGGGGAATAAAATAAATAAAAACTAGGGACAAGGGGAAGAAACTTACCGTAGACGAGAAACAACAAGAGACACGAGCAAAAGTGTCACCTAAACAGTATAAAACAACAAAGACACAAACACACAGGTGAATCGCTATATGCCACCGCATCGCAGATGCTGCGTTGGCATAAATACTTAGTTTTGTAAATTCAATTGTTTGCTGTATTGTCACTACAAATATATCGTTCATTTCTGAAATATATTTTGTTTCTTCATGAAGGAACTAGTGCTAATTTACAAACCTGACTTATAGGCTCAATCAAATATGATAACCAAGATCGACCAGGAAAGGCGGCATTCAATGAACGCAGCCCCCACCCGACCCAGCAACAAGCGCCAGCGGCAAGGAGCCCAGGAGGACCCCAAAGAAAAACCCAGCCTGCAACATTTTCAATTTTGCCGAGTTGGTTCTTCGGGATCATTGATGCCAACACTATTAAGTGTTGAGAATAGAGTACCGCTCAAGCCGGTGCTAGGGGGCGTGAGGGATGTTGCACTTAATCAGTATCTCTCATGTACAGACTCAATCAAACCGAGTCTGCAATTCTCTTGTAATTTTGTTGTGATGAATGCTTCCGGGGGATCACTTTGTTTCCAGATTTTTGGACTTTCTTTAAGGATTCTGTATTTATCTATTTTATTTCTTATTTCAAAATCCTTATTTTGATCAAATGGTGTCTGACATTTATCCGCATGAACTACAACTTATTGTTGTGCTTGTGGTATTTCTAGTTTCAACTTTTCGGCATTTTCTACTGTGAGGGATGTTGCACTTATACATTGTTCCTCATGTACAGATCCCCTTTCAAAATTCCATTTTATTTAGTTCCGCCCATTGTTTTCTCGTTTAGGGCACACGCATTTTTTTACTTGGGGACCATATGCCGCTTTTCATGGAATGGCACTACCGTGTCACATTGAAGGTTCCATGATAACCGCCATATGAACACATCTGCGGATGTTTCTTAATTCAAAATTTTACCAGTTCATGTTAAATGTTGAATTCTGCTTAAGCCGGTGCTAGGGGGCGTGGACGGTAACTTGCACTTTCCAGTACCGTCCATGAACAGGCTCAATCAAACCGAGCCTGCAACATTTTCAATTTTGCCGTGTTGGACTTTCTTTAGGGATTCTGTATTTATCTATTTTATGATCACATCCGTGTTATTTGTGCCGTGTGGCGGCTGTAAAAAGTCTCCCCGTACATTTAATCAATGATGTTATATTTTCGATCCTTGAAGATCGTTCAGCACGACATTATTTTTGTGCTTGTGGTATTTTAGTTTCAACTTTTTGGCACTTTCTAGTTGGGTGGTTCCAATATTCCTACTTGAATAATGTTGAATCACCCTTAGGATATGTTGCCTGCTTTTTAAATTTGTCTTTTGACGTCCTATCTGTGATACGCAGGCTTCATAACCTCAGATCCCCTTTCAAAATTCCATTTTATTTAGTTCCGCCCATTGTTTTCTCGTTTAGGGCACACGCATTTTTTACTTGGGGACCATATGCCGCTTTTCATGGAATGGCACTACCGTGTCACATTGAAGGTTCCATGATAACCGCCATATGAACACATCTGCGGATGTTTCTTAATTCAAAGTTTTACCAGTTCATGTTAAATGTTGAATGCTGCTTAAGCCGGTGCTAGGGGGCGTGGACGGTAACTTGCACTTTCCAGTACCGTCCATGAACAGGCTCAATCAAACCGAGCCTGCAACATTTTCAATTTTGCCGTGTTGGACTTTCTTTAGGGATTCTGTATTTATCTATTTCAATCAAACCGAGTCTGCAATTCTTATGTTATTTTGTTTTGATTAATGCTTCCGAGGGATCACTTTGTTTCCAGAATTTTGTACTTCACAACAGCAGGTGTCAAGTGCCATGTGGCAGCCGTAAAAAGTTGCCCCGTACTTCACTTCAGTGTTGTTATATTTTCTGGTCCTTCGGGATCATTGATGCCAACACTATAAAGTGTTGAGAATTGAGTACCGCTCAAGCCGGTGCTAGGGGGCGTGAGGGATGTTGCACTTATTCATTATCCCTCATGAACAGACTCAATCAAACCGAGTCTGCAATTCTTATGTTATTTTGTTGTGATTAATGCTTCCGAGGGATCACTTTGTTTCCAGAATTTTGGGTGGTTCCAATATTCCTACTTGAATAATGTTGAATCACCCTTAGAATATGTTGCCTGCTTTTTAAATTTGTCTTTTGACGTCTTATCTGTGATACGCAGGCTTCATAACCTCTGATCCCCTTTCAAAATTACATTTAATTTAGTTTTGCCCATTGTTTCGTCGTTAAGGGCACACGCTTTTTATTACTTGGGGACCATACGCCGCTTTTTCTTTGGAAAAAGGGCACGGGGGGCCCAACCTTTCTAAAGGGTTTTTTCCTGTTACCGCCGTTTTAAACAGATCTCCCGGGATGTTTCAAAATTTCCAAAAATTTTACAAAAATTCATTTTTAAAGGGTTGAATTCTGCTTACCCGGTGCTAGGGGGCGTGGCGGAAAAATTTCCCATTTTTCCTTTTAAACCCGCCCAAATGAAAGGCTCAATAAAACCCGGGAAAATTGCAACATTTTCAATTTTGCCGTGTTGGGCTTTCTTTAGGGATTCTGTATTTTATCTATTTTTTAATAAAAACGAACTCTTGAAATCTTAGTACAATCATTTTTGGATCTTCATATTACTATCAACAACAATTCTATTCACACGAAAATCTATGATAAGAGATGACTTTGACTTTTATATAGTTAATTATCCACATTTAGATGGAGACGTACCCCATGCAACATCTTACGGGGTTTATGTTTCTCAGTTAATTAGATTCGCTAGAGCTTGTAGCAACGTAAAGGATTTCAACGAGCGGAATATTTTTATTACCAACAGGGCTACCGCTATCATAAATTACGGAAATATTTTACTAAATTTTTCACAATCGTAACTTTGATTTTAATTTCTAAATTCAATAGTGATTTAAAAAAACTCTTCTGCGACAAGGACTAACCAGCCTGGTTTTTAATGGCGATGAGATTTTCAAACTTCGTAAGATTATGGGTCATGGTAATTTTTCTGCTGTTTTTACTAAAATCATTAAACGTTTTATTAAAAGAGGTTATGACCCTACTATTTTAAGACATACTGCATGTTTAGTGTTCAACCCTTTTACAGTTGGAGTCTACGCTTTCCTCTTTTGATTACATCTGACGGACCAAGTGGGTGACTATGATGGATAGTTCGTAAAGCCCTCTGGGACTGAATTGTCTTAATGTTCGTTTTCTGCCTTGCTTCGTCGGGTCCTTGTTGGTGATTTTCTTGTTGCTCTGTCTTCCTTTAGGACATTGAGTACTTTTGTTATGGTCATTGGGTTTACTTTTATTTGTTTCTACATGATCATTTTGGTGTTTTACTTATTTAACCTTTTGTAACCATGACAACTGTTAGAATTTCACTTGGCGGGGATTCATTTTATTTACACTGTCTCGTTTATAGGAACATGGTAGGGCTAAGAGCGAGGTTTGGTGCACCATTAACCGGATTAAACTCCCCGGCAGTCATTATTATGCTGCTGAACCGTTCCAAGGCGGCGCCCAACTGTGGTTCCTCAGATGTATGTCTATGTTGTTTTATACTGTTTTGGTGACCCTTGTGCGTGTGTCCCTTGTTGTTTTTCTCGTCTACGGAAAGTATCTTCCCCTTTGCCTCTAATATTTACTTCATAATATGAATTACCCAACACACAAACCACCTTTTCCCCCGGTCTGTTTGTTATATATTTTTTCGTCCTTCGGGATCATTGATTCCAGCACTATTGGTTTTTAGGTAAAAACTGCTCCAAGCCGATGGGCGAGAGGGGCGTGAGGGAGGTTGCACATATTTATTACCCGAGTCTGCAATTCTCCTTTGTAATTTAGTTATGATTAATGTTTACTCTTTTTGTTGGGATTCGATCCCCGGGAGAATGCATTTTGGTGGTTTAAAGCGCGGATGAAAGGTGTCTAGTACTGGTTGTTACTTCTCCAGGAAACCCGATGGTTAGGAAAAACTACCCCGCCCTATATGACTGAAAATTACTGTTGAAAAAGGGCCGTAAATGAATAGATAAATACAGAATCCCTAAAGAAAGCCCAACACGACAAAATTGAAAATGTTGCAGGCTCGGTTTGATTGAGCCTGTTCATGGACGGTACTGGAAAAGTGCAAGTTACCGTCCACGCCCCCTAGCACCGGCTTAAGCAGAATTCAACATTTAAACGTGAAATAGTAAAATTTTGAATTTTAGAAACACATCCGCAGATGTGTTCAATACGGCGGTTATCATGGAACCTTCAATGTGACACAGTAGTGCCATTCCATGAAAAGCGGCGTATGGTCCCCAATTAAAAAAATGTGTGTGCCCTAAACGAGAAAACAATGGGCGGAACTAAATAAAATGGAATTTTGAAAGGGGATCAGAGGTTAAGAAGCCTGCGTATCACAGATGAGACGTCAAAAGACAAATTTAAAAAGCAGGCAACATATCCTAAGGGTGATTCAACATTATTCAAGTAGGAATATTGGAAAATTCTGGAAACAAAGTGATCCCTCGGAAGCATTAATCACAACAAAATAACATAAGAATTGCAGACTCGGTTTGATTGAGTCTGTACATGAGTGATAATGAATAAGTGCAACATCACTCACGCCCCCTAGCACCGGCTGGAACCACCCAACTAGAAAATGCCGAAGAGTTGAAACTAAAAATACCACAAGCACAACAATAATGTCGTGCTGAACGATCCTCATACAATAAGTCTTTTTAATTTAAAGCTTGTTTAGCTAAAGCATCTACTTTTTCATTTCCTCGTTTACCTACATGACTTGAGTCTGCAATTCTTATGTTATTTAGTTGTGATTAATGCTTCCGAGGGATCACTTTGTTTCCAGAATTTTGGACTTGAGTTCATTGAACGCCGCCTTTCCTTGTTGATCTTGCTTATCATATTTTTTGGAATCCAATATAATTTAACAGAAGTTTCTTTATCATGATATTGTCAGATTATCTGCGGATGTTTCTAAATTCAAAATTTTACTATTTCACGTCTAAATGTTGAATTCTGCTTAAGCTGGTGCTAGGGGGCGTGGACGGTAACTTGCACTTTCCAGTACCGTCCATGAACAGGCTCAATCAAACCGAGCCTGCAACATCTTCAATTTTGCCGTGTTGGGCTTTCTTTAGGGATTCTGAATTTATCTATATTCTTATTTTTAATAAAACAGAAAGCGAGTCAGAAAATATCACAAATTTATCATGGGTATGCTGTTCTATGTATGACAATGCTAAATCTATAGCTTTTGCTTCAGCAGTAAAAATTGATGCATTATCTGGTAACCTCATACTAGATGTAAAATCATTTTCATACACAGCCGCACCTACTTTGCAACCTTCCTTTGAACCGTCCGTATAAACATGTATAAAATTTTCATGTGCTTCCTTAATTGCTAGAAACTTCTCTTTGAAATGTTCATGTGAATTTGCAACGTGTCGTTGCCCTGTCCTTTTTATGTTTGGGGTCCGCCTGGGCTCCTTGCCGTTGGTTCTTGTTGCTGGGTCATATGGGGGTTGCGTTCATTGAACGCCGCCTTTCCTTGTTGATCTTGTTTTTCATATTTGATGTCTTTTTTATATTTGAAAGGTTAATATTTATTTCATGGGAATTATAAGTCCAAGGTGGAACATCGTCATTTTGAAGGATACTGTCCGGATTAATTGTAAGTTTATCTAAATCATCATTAATCACAACAAAATAACATAAGAATTGCAGGCTCGGTTTTATTGAGTCTGTACATGAGGGATAATGTAAAAGTGCAACATCCCTCACGCCCCCTAGCACCGGCTTGAGCGGTACTCAATTCTCAACACTATAGTATTGGCATCAATGATCTAAAGTTAATATTTGAAACATCCCTGTTACCAAAATATAACATTTTAAAAAGCAACATTCTTAAAGAGGAGATAACTCTGGAATTAAAGATGCAATTTCATAAAAAGTTTCAGCTCATATAACATTTTAATAAGCAAAATTCTTAAAGAGGAGATAACTCTTGAATTAAAGATGCAATTTCATATAAAGTTTCAGCTCTTTTTGACTAATCACAAATATTGTTATATTTGCCATGTTTTAAGCCTATTTGTTGCCAAGGCAACCAATATTTTTTCAAAATAGGAAGAACAAATAAGACATGCATAATCTCAAAATATGAAAAACAAGATCAACAAGGAAAGGCGGCGTTCAATGAACGCAACCCCCATATGACCCAGCAACAAGAACCAATGGCAAGGAGCCCAGGCGGACCCCAAACAAAAAAAGGACAGGGCAACGACACGTTAATCATTAAATGATAAATAATTTGTAACTGATTAGGAATTCAAAGAAAATAATAATAGGCCCACAAAGGGGAAGGGGACAGGAGACCGGGGGAAGGGGGGGGGGGGGTTAATCAAAGAAATAAAAACTAGAGGCAATGGGGAAGATACTTACCGTAGACGAGAAAACAACAAGGGACACAAGCAAAAGTGTCACCAAAACAGTATGAAACAACATAGACATACATCTGAGGAACACAGTGGGGCGCCGCCTTGGAACGGTCAGCAGCATAATAATGACTGCTGGGGAGTTTAAAACCGGTTAATGGTGCACCAAACCTCGCTCTTAGCCCCACCATGTTCCTATTAACGAGACAGTGTAAATAAAATGAATCCCCGCCAAGTGAAATTCTAACAGTTGTCATGGTTACAAAAGGTTAAATAAGTAAAACACTAAAATGATCATGTAGAAACATATAAAAGTAAACCCAATGACCATAACAAAAGTACTCAATGTCCTAAAGGAAGACAGAGCAACAAGAAAATCACCTACAAGGGCCCGACGAAGCAAGGCAGAAGACGAACATTAAGACAATTCAGTCCCAAAGGGCTTTACGAACTATCCATCATAGAGTCCTCCCACTTGGTCCGTCAGATGCAATCAAAAGAGGAAAGCGTAGTGTCCAACTGTAAAAGGGTTGAACACTAAACATGCAGTATGTTTTAAAATAGTAGGGTCATAACCTCTTTTGATAAAACGTTTAATAATTTTAGTAAAAAAACAGCAGAAAAATTACCATGACCCAAAATCTTACGAAGTTTGTAAACCACATCGCCATAAAAACCAGGCTGGCTAATCCCTTGTCACAGAAGAGTTTTTTAAATCACTATTGAATTTAGAAATTAAATCAATGTTACGATTGTAAAATTTAGTAAAATATTTCCGTAATTTATGATAGCGGTAGCCCTGTTTTAGAAGCTTGCTGGTAATAAAAATATTCCGCTCGTTGAAATTCTGGAAACAAAGTGATCCCTCGGAAGCTTAATCACAACAAAATAACATAAGAATTGCAGACTCCGGTTTGATTCTGTACATGAGGGAAAAATGCAACATCCCTCACGCCCCCTAGCACCGGACTTGAGCGGTACTCAATTCTCAACACTTTATAGTGTTGGCATCAATGATCCCCGAAGGACCAGAAAAACTATAACAACACTGAAACGTTGAAATCCTTTACGTTGTTACAAGCTCTAGCGAATCTAATTAACTGAGAAACATAAACCCCGTAGGATGTTGCATGGGGTACGTCTCCATCCAAATGTGGATAATTAACTATACAAAAGTCAAAGTCATCTCTTTTATCATAAATTTTCGTGTGAATAGAATTATTGTTGATAGTAATATGAAGATCCAAAAAAATGATGTACTAAAATTTCAAGAGTTCGTTTTATTAAGTTGTAGTTCATGCGGATAAATGTCAGACACCATTTGATCAAAAATAAGGATTATTTAAATTAAAAATATCATCAAGGTATCTGGAAGTATTATTAAATGCGACTATAACATCTTGTTGTTTCTCTTCAGAGAGACTCAACATAAAGTCTCTTTCATAGCAGTACAAAAACAAATCGGCGACCAGGGGTGCACAATTAGTACCCATAGGAATTCCTATGATCTGTTTAAATAGGGTATTACCAAACCTGACATAAATGTTGTCTAAAAGAAAAGAGAGTGCTCTACAAACTTCGTCACAGGTCCACATAGTATAATGTTTAACAATACCGTTAGTAAAAAAAGCTTTGTTAGAATTACATGCTAGAAAGGTAACTTTTTCCCGTGCAAAAGTTTTCTGAATTAGGGAAATTAGTTTATCATTGATTAATTTATGTGGCAAAGTTGTATAAAGTGTAGAAAAATCGTATGTACTGACAGTTGAAGCTTGAAAGTTATTAATTTTGAATTTATCCAAGATTTCACCAGAATTTTACCATCCACGCCCCACAGCACCGGCTTAAGCAGAATTCAACATGTAAACGCTTCAATGGTGAAATTTTGAATTTAAAAACATCTGAAGATGTGTTCATGTAAAAAACCACTAGTCAAATTTCAAACCAAACTCGAGAACCGCTCAAGCCGGTGCTAGGGGGCGTGAGGGATGTTGTATTTATTCAAATTCCCTCATAACCGAGCCTGCAACATTTTCAATTTTGCCGTATTTGGCTATCGTTAGGGATTCTGTATTTATCTATTTCAATCAAACCGAGTCTGCAATTTTTATGTTTTTGTTGTGATTTACGCTTCCGAGGGATCACTTAGTTTCCAGAATTTGGCAGGATTGATCTGTGGCTAAGGGCTTTCAAAGTTGTTCAAAAAAAATAATTCCATGCAGAAATCTGGTTGCCATGGCAACCAAAAGGAATTATAAGAATAAATTTTAAATTATTCTTGTAAAGACTTCAAAAGCGAAGAGCTTTAAAATTTTGCATCAGGCATTGTCTGGTGAACCTTACAAAATTGAAGTAAAAGAATGCGTATGCCCTAAACGAGAAAACATTGGGCGGAACTAAATAAAATGGAATTCTGAAAGGGGATTTCAAGTTATGATATAACAAGAGTAAAGATCAACAAGACAAAGGCAACGTTTACAGGTCGCCTGAAATAACAAGAATAAAGACGCCGCCCCCGGACACACCCAAGCAGGACACCCAGAAGGCACCAAACAAGTACCCGGAGTGGACGCAAGGGCGAAAGGAGCGGGACATGTAATGTGAAATAATATAATCAACAAGAGCCCGGTTTGAGAGCCCGGTTTGAGCCGGGTGATGCTCCTCGAATAGGTTTTGGACACAGGAAAGTACACCTTGTAGTTTCAGAGTTATGTCCCTGGAAAAAGTTCAAAGTGCAATAATTCCAAAATTAGGAAAGGCAGAGTTACTGTTCTTTCCACTGCACTTCTAATCACTGTTATCTATCAACTGTACAGTTACCCATTGAGATACATCTACCTACAAAGTTTCATGTTGATATCTCTTGTAGTTTTACAGCTATGTCCAGTACAATATTTTTCTAAAAGGGGGAAATAATTCAAAAATGAGGCTTGTTGTGATTGATGCCTCCGAGGGATCACTTTGTTTCCAGAATTTTGTACTTCACAACAGCAAGTTTCAAGTGCCGTGTGGCAGCCGTAAAAAGTTGCCCCGTACTTCATTTCAGTGTTGATATATTTTCTGGTCCTTCGGGATCATTGATGCCAACACTATAAAGTGTTGAGAATTGAGTACCGCTCAAGCCGGTGCTAGGGGGCGTGAGGGATGTTGCACTTATTCACTATCCCTCATGTTTCCAGAATTTAACAGAGTTATGTTTTTTTTTGCACTGCACTTCTACTCAATGAGATCTATCTACCTACAATGTTTCATCTTGATATCTCTTATAGTTTTAGAGTTATGTTCCGGACAAAGTTCAAAGTGTTGAAATAAGCACTTCTACTCAATGAGATCTATCTACCTACAATGTTTCATTTTGATATCTCTTATAGTTTAAGAGTTATGTTCCGGACAAAGTTCATAGTGTTGAAATTAACAAAGGGCAATAACTCCAAAATTAGTACAAAAAGAGTTATTGTTCTTAAGCACTGCACATCTACCAATTTAGATCTATTCACCTACAAAGTTTCATATTGATATCTCTTATAGTTTTAGAGTTATGCCCCGGACAAGACTTTTCTATAAGGGGAGATAATTCAAAAATGAGGCTTAACAGAGTTATGGTTCTTTTGCACTGCACTTCTACTCAATGAGATCTATCTACCTACAATGTTTCATCTTGATAACTCTTATAGTTTTAGAGTTATGTCCCGGACACAAAGTTCAAAGTGTTGAAATTGACAAAGGGCAATAACTCCAAAATTAGGACAAAAAGTGTTATTGTTCTTATGCACTGCACATCTACCCATTGAGATCTATTCACCTACAAAGTTTCATGTTGATATCTCTTATAGTTTTAGAGTTATGCCCCGGACAAGATTTTTCTATAAGGGGAGATATTTCATAAAATATGATAAACAAGATCGACAAGGAACGGCGGCATTCAATGAACGCAGCCGGGCAAAATAGAGTTATGGTTCTTTGACACTGCACTCCCTCTCAATGCCCTCTACCACTATATGAAGTTTAAACAAATTATCTCCAAGGGTTTTCAAGTTATGCTCCGGACAAGAAAACGGACGGACAAGGCGCCGACTATATGCTCCCCTTTTTCGGGGAGCATAAAAACAGGCCCATAAGGGAATTAAAGGGAAAATATGATAGACAAGATCGACAAGGAAAGGCGGCATTCAATGAACGCAGCCCCCACCCGACCCAGCAACAAGCGCCAGCGGCAAGGAGCCCAGGAGGACCCCAAAGAAAAACAGGACAGGGCACAAGGCAGAGCACGGGCAGGCAAACCACCACATCAGAATACATAATAAGTAACTTATAAGGAAATAAAACAAAACAAATAAATGATTTAATATAAGGCCCACAATGTCAAAAGGCACAGGGGAAGGGGACATGAGACACGGGGAAGGGGGGGGGGAATAAAATAAATATAAACCAGGGACAAAGGGAAGATACTTACCGTAGACGAGAAACAACAAGAGTCATGAGCAAAAGTGTCACCAAAACAGTATAAAACAACATAGACATACATCTGAGGAACACAGAGGGGCGCCGCCTTGGAACGGTCAGCAGCATAATAATGACTACTGGGGAGTTAAAACCGGTTAATGGTGCACCAAACCTCGCTCTTAGCCCCACCATGTTCCTATAAACGAGACAGTGTAAATAAAATGAATCCCCGCCAAGTGAAATTCTAACTGTTGTTATGGTTACAAAAGGTTAAATAAGTAAAACACCAAAATGATCATGTAGAAACATATAAAAGTAAACCCAATGACCATAACAAAAGTACTCGATGTCTTAAAGGAAGACAGAGCAACAAGAAAATCACCTACAAGGGCCCGACGAAGCAAGACAGAAGACAAACATTAAGGCAATTCAGTCCCAAAGGGCTTTAAGAACTGTCCATCATATAGTCTCCCACTTGGCCCGTCAGATGTAATCAAAATAGGAAAGCGTAGTGTCCAACTGTAAATGGGTTGAACACTAAGCATGCGGTATGTCTTAAAATAGTAGGGTCATAACCCCTTTTAATAAAACGTTTTATAATTTTAGTAAACACAACAGAAAAATTACAATGACCCAAGATCTTACGAAGTTTGTAAATCACATCACCGTAAAAATTAGGCTGGCTAATCCCTTGTCGCAGAAGTGTTTTTAGATCACTATTGAATTTTGAAATTAAAAAGCCTGCATATCACAGATAATACGTCAAAAGACAAATTCAAAAAGCTTAAAGTAGAAATACCTTTAAAAGCCTATTTCTACAGAACTAATTAATGGATGATCACCAAACTTTGTCTGTAGCATTCTAGGGTAGTCGTTTATCAAATTTGCTCATATCAATTTGATTGGACCCTTTTGTAGGGGCCACTTAAGCTTAAAATATATATAAATCTTTATACATTTCCTACTGAAACAATTGATAGATGATCACCTAATGTTGTAGCATTATTGGGTAGTCTTTTATCAAGTTTGCTCATATTAATTTGATTGGCGCCGTTTAAGCTAAAATATGAAAAACAAGATCGACAAGGAAAGGCGGCATTCAATGAACGCAGCCCCAACCCGACCAGCAACAAGTGCCAGCGGCAAGGAGCCCAGGAGGACCCCAAAGAAAAACAGGACAAGGCAGAGTACGGGCAGGCAAACCACTACATCAGAATACATAATTAGTAACTTATAAGGAATTAAAAACAAATAAATGATTTAATATAAGGCCCATAATGTCAAAAGCCTAAATGCCCCAAAATATGATAAGCAAGATCATCCAAAGCAGCGTTCAATGAACACAGCCCCCACCCGACCCAGCAACAAAAGTCAGCGGCAAGGAGCCGACTCAAAAAATAGATAAATACAGAATCCCTAAAGAAAGCCCAACATGACAAGATTGTAAATGGCAATCAAAAGATCAAGTCATGGCATTTCTTCAAGTTATTGTTTAAAGGGATATTCAGGTATGTACTGAAAACCATAGGAACTCGAGAACGGGACCGCAGATTGCGGCGTATATTTTCGATCGTGTAACAGTTTTTAAAAACGTTTCTGCTACATCTAAATATCTTTTAGTATTATCCGAGTGTATGGACTCAAAAAATATATTATCAATTGAACCCAATCTGCCTCTTTTAAAACTGGTCAAATTTTACGGTATTATAAAAAAGACAAGGAGTGACATCCGCCATTTGTCGCAACGTTTTCGGCATGAGTTTTTCCCCTTTGGCTACAATCGATTACTATTTTTTCAGAATTTTGTTCCCGTTATTTTTGTCAACTATCGGGTATCGTCCGGATATAACGTTAACGGTTTATTGTTTACACGTGTTGACATATATAGGCGGCATTATAACGGGCGTATTCGTGTATTGATTTGTTAACATGGAGACACTTTAGTAATATGGTCCAACTGATTTATTTTGCGTAACTGAAAAAAGGAATATTAAAACATGATCCATAGATAAATATTTTAGGCACTCATCTCGTATTCATTACTAGAAAAATTAAAACAAAAATCAAGCGTATCAAGGGGAATAACTTACGCCGAACGTTGCGGCAAATGGCGGATGTCACTCCATTTCTTTTTTCAATATACCGTAAATTTGACTGATTTTTAAATTAGCAGATTATATTAAATTGAGATTATATAATTAAAGACCACCCATTTCGAAGTGTCAAAAAAGAACAAACCAACAAACAAACAAAAACCCAGAAAACAAAGTTCAATATTAAAAAAAAATAAATATCGCGATACTGAAATAAGACGTAGAATGGACTAAATATGTGCTTCCGATTCATTTCCGATGGTTTTCATGTTGGTATTATCCTTAGTTTTCTTTAGGCTGCTAGGCTGCTAACTTCACAAATTTCGAAGTGTCAAAAAAAACAAAACAAAAAAAACCCCAAAAAACAAAGTTCAATATTTAAAATAATAAAGATCGCGATACTGAAATAAGACGTGGAGTGGTCTAAGTATGTGCTACCAATTCATATCTGACGGTTTTCATGTTTGTATTATCCTTAGTTTTCTTTAGGCTGCTAGGCTGCCAGACTTCCAACTTCAGGCTGCTAGGCTGCCAACTTCACGAACATTTTTTTTCAGGTACTATCACTGAAATGTTGCAACTGACCCTGCAATTTATTTTAATTCTTTTGATCTTTTTATCCCCCGCCGAAAAAGTTCGGCGGGGGATATAGAAATAGTCTCCGTCCGTCCGTCCTTCCGTCCGACATTTTTGTCCAGAGCATATCTCTAAAAGTATTTGAGTTATCAACTTGAAACTTCATAGGTGGATAGACCTCATTGAGGAGGAGTGCAGTGCACAAGAATGATAACTCTACCCTGCATAATTTTTGAGTTATTGCCCTTTGTTATTTTTCAAAATGGATTTTTGTCCAGAGCATAACTCCAAAAGCCTATGAGATATCAACATGAAACTTCATAGGTGCATAAATCTCACTCAGGAGGTGTGCAGTGCAGTAGAATGATAACTCTACCTTTCATAATTTTTGAGTTATTGCCCTTTGTTATTTTTTTTACTTAATTTTTCACCTGAGTGAAGCATAACTCAAACAGTGTTTGAGATATCAACATGAAATGTCATAGGTGGATAGATCTTATGGAGGAGGAATGTTGTGTGCAAGAATGATAACTCTTCCCTATACAATTTTTGAGTTATTGCCCTTTGTTCTTTTTCATACTATTTTGTCCAGAGTTTATCTCAAAAAGTATTTGAGGTATCAACTTGAAACTTCATAGGTGGATGGATCTCATTAAGGAGGAGTGCAGTGCACAAGAACAATAACTCTACCCTGCATAATTTTTGAGTTATTGCCCTTTGTTACTTTTCAAAATTAATTTTTGTCCAGAGCATAACTCTAAAAGCCTTTGAGATATCAAAATGAAACTTTATAGGTGCATAGATCTCACTCAGGGGTGTGCAGTGCACAAGAATGATAACTCTACCTTTTTATAATTTTTGAGTTATTGCCCTTTGTTATTTTTCATACTTAATTTTTCACCCGAGTGGAGCATAACTCAAAAGTGTTTGAGATGTTCTACATGAAATGTCATAGGTGGATAGATTTTATTGAGGAGGAATGCTGTGCACAAGAATGATAACTCTTCCCTGTCCATTTTTTGACTTATTGCCCTTTGTTCTTTTTCATAATATTTTGTCCAGAGTTTATCTCAAAAAGTATTTGAGGTATCAACTTGAAACTTCATAGGTGGATGGATCTCATTAAGGAGGAGTGCAGTGCACAAGAAACGATAACTCTACCCTGCATAAATGTTTAGTTATTGCCCTTTTTTTATTTTTCAAAATTAATTTTTTTTCCAGAGCATAACTCAAAAGGCCTTTGAGATATCATTATGAAATTTCATAGGGGCATATATCTAATTCAGGAGGTGTGCAGGGCACAAGAATGATAACTCTACCTTTTATAATTCTTGAGTTATTGCCCTTTGTTATTTTTCATACTTAATTTTTCAATTCAATTTTTTTCTCAAAAAGTATTTGAGGTATCAACTTGAAACTTCATAGGCGGATAGATTTTACTGAGGAGGGATGCAGCACACAACAATGATAACCTACCCTGCATTATTTTTCAGTAATTGCCCTTTGTTATATTCAGCCATCAGTATTCACATAGGTTTCAAATCTGTAATCACTATAGCCATCAGTTTTTCATTACCAAAATACCTCCTAAAATGGAATTATTCTGCTCTACTACTTGTAAAATTTTTCCAAAGAGGGAAAAAAATTCGGGGGGGGATGGCCCTGTTGACATGGTCTTGGGTTTTTCTTTAAAATTTTACGGTCATGGGCATTCTTTCGAAAGGCCCTTGGTTAGGTTGATTTTCTTTGTAACACTTTGTAAACTAACTATTTTTTAAAATGCTAGTAGAAAAAATGACTCTGTCTTTTTATTTTTTTATTATGAGTTTTTTACGCAGAAATTAAATTTAACCCATATATAATATTTTTTAAAAACCATGAAAGAAAAAATTTTTCAAAATTAACCCTTTTTTGTGAAATTAAATTTTTTAAAAGATTTAAAAAAAAAATTTAGGCTCGTTGGGCTGGGGTAGAAGGTCCCCGGTTCAATTCCCCGGAAAAAAGGCCCCTTTTTTTTAAAAAAAATGCAAAATATTTAAAATAATATTGGGAGAAATTTATGGCTTCAAACTGTGAAAAATTTCCCATTTTGTTAAAACAGTTTTGTGAAAACTTGGGAAATTTTCTTTTTAAAATTTTTATGATTTTTTTGTCCCAAAACAATGTGATATTTGTGTTTGGGCTAGGGGTATATTCCCTTTGGGGGCGAGAGGGCCCGGGGTTTAAATCCGGGCGAGCCCCTTTTTGTTTTTCCCATTTTCGATAAGAATTTAAAGGAGAAGTTGTACGGTGCAAAATATAATTTAAAAAATTTAAAATTTTTAATATTTTATGAATCGGTTTTAAATTAAAAGCCCTTTTTTGAAAATAAAGGGCTTTTTGGGCTAAGGGTATGATTTTCACCTTTCCCAAATTTTCATGTCAAAAATGCCAAATTTAAAAGTTTTACCCCCTTTTAGTAAAACTTTTTTAAAGCTTTTTTGTGTCGTTGGTTTTTCGCTTTGGGTGCTAGAGGTCCCGGGTTCAATCCGGACGAGCCCTTTCTTTTTGTTTTTTTTTTTCTCTCATTATTTAATTATTCGATAAATTGTGAAATTTAACATGGTGCAGTACACAAATTATTACGTTTCTTAAGTAAAGTTTCACGTGAAAGAAATTAACAGTATGCCAATTATGGGCATGTAATATTTGCAGACGAATTAAATGAGAGAGTGAAGAAGTCCTTTTAAATTTGATAGTTTATTTACATTTATTTACGGGTATGCTATGAAAATTATCATATTTCATCCCACTCGATGAAAATAAATTCTGTATTTATAGAAAAAAAACTTGAATATCCTCTATATATTAACAAGTTTGTGTGAAACGGTTTAAATAGAAAGTTTTTAATGAAATATTCTCACATTAGAAAGATGACATTTTTTATTTATATTTTCAGTTTAAACTTGAAATTCATTTTTGCTGAACTGGATCTAACGTTTCCATACTTTAATACAGGTTTCCAGCCACAAAGATTCTTCCACTATTTTAATTCGTTTGATAGCAAAGCTTTACTTAAGACAATGTTTAAAAGTTTGGTTATTGTTACATTTAATAAATAATATGTACGGCTCGTTGGTCTAGGGGTATGATTCTCGCTTAGGGTGCGAGAGGTCCCGGGTTCAAATCCCAGGACGAGCCCAACTTTTACACTTTGTAATCATACTTTTGAACTGCCGGAAACATAATACGACAATGTATTGCTTTTTTCTTCTTCTACTTATAAAGTTATCATTCAATACTTTAAAAATCATGATGCAATAAATTCATATGTTAACCAATTTGTGTGAATTGGTTTTAAATAGATTGTCTTTGTATCAAATATCCATGGCTCGTTGGTCTAGGGGTATGATTCTCGCTTCGGGTGCGAGAGGTCCAGGGTTCAATTCCCGGACGAGCCCAAATCTTTTAACACAAGTCAATATCAATACAAATAATAATAAGAGAAATCACGGCTTCCAACATTACATGAGATTTAAAGATAAATCGTAAAATATCGCCAATTTCACCTTATTTATTCGTACAATCGCTGCACAGAATACCGGATTAAAAACCAGAAGATTCAATTAATTTAACAAAATATAATAATGTCAATATTAATAAAGATCTTAGTTTTAGTTATCTATTTCAGGAATATTTTACGATGGATATCGTTTAACACTGTAAAACATTTTGTCAAATCCATGTATTAAATTGATAATTTACACACCCCATATCTGAAAGGGGCATCAACAGTAATCTTCGTCTAGTTAATTAAGGGGGAAAGTCAACATATCCTTGTCATGGTGAATGTGTTAAAGATGCTTATTTCCTGGTATATTTTCTTCAATCTTGAAATTTGTTTTATCTAAAATTCATCTTATATGATTTTATGTTTCTATGTTATATATGTGCGGCTCGTTGGTCTAGGGGTATTATTCTCGCTTTGGGTGCGAGAGGTCCCGGGTTCAAATCCCGAACGAGCCCTGTCTTTTGTTTTCTCTCATTATTCGATAAAGTTATTTAAAGTGTAAAGTTTATCATGATGCAATATATAACTTGTAAATTCCGTATGTCAACCAATTTATGTGAATCGGTTTTAATAGAATGCCTTTAAAGAAATATACATGGTTCGTTGGTCTAAGGATATGATTATCACCTTTCCAATTTACATGTCAAAGATGCCAATTCATAGTTTACCATTTTCAGTAAAACTTTAAATTTATTTCATCTGAAATGGATCAAATGTTTCCATATACTCAAATCTGAAGTGTATTATGTGCGGCTCGTTGGTCTAGGGGTATGATTCTCGCTTTGGGTGCGAGAGGTCCCGGGTTCAAATCCCGGACGAGCCCTGTCTTTTTTCTAATAAATTGTGAAATTTAACACGGTGCAGTACACAAATTATTACATTTTTTAAGTACAATTTCCCGTGAAAGAAATAAACAGTATTGCAATTGGGGCATGTATAAATGGCAGATTTATTAAATGATCTTATAAACTTGAAAAAATTTTTACATTTATTTACGGGTATTCTATGAAAATTATCATATTTCATCCCACTCGATGAAAATAAAACAAAAAAACTTGAATATCCTCTATATATTAACAAGTTTGTGTGAAACGGTTTAAATAGAAAGTTTTTAAATGTAATATTCTCACCTTAACAATTTACATGTGAAAGATGACACATTTTATCTACATTTTACAGTGGCACAAAGGTGACATGTGTGTGTTTTTATTTATCACGTGGCCACGACTTAGCTATCTCGTGGCCACAACTTAGTAACTCGTGGCCACGGCATAGTATCTCGTGGCCACGACTTAGCTATCTCGTGACCACGACTTAGTAACTCGTGGCCACGACATAGTATCTCGTGGCCACGAGATAAATAAAAACACATACATGTCAACTTTGTGCCACCGTACCTTTTTGCCACCGTAACATTTTAATTTAAATTTGTAATTTCTTTTTTGCTGAAATTGAACTAACGTTTCCATACTCTAATACATGTTTCAAGCCCCAGATATTCTTCCGCTATTTCAATTCGTTTGATAGCAAAGCTTTACTTAAATAGATAATTGACATATCCCATATCTGAAAGGGACATCAACGGTAATCTTTGTCTAGTTAATTAAGGGGGAAAGTTAACATATCTTTGTCATGATGAAAGTATAAAATATACTTATTTCCTGTTATATAAACTTATTTCCAGTGAATCTTGAAATTTGTTTTATCTTAAATTTATCGTTCTAATCGATATTATACGTAAGCGGCTCGTTGGTCTGGGGTATGTTTCTCGCTTTGGGTGCGAGAGGTCCCGGGTTCAAATCCCGGACGAGCCCTGTCTTTTGTTGTTGTTGTTTTTTTTTATCACTTATTTTTCGATAAATTGTGAAATTTAACACGGTGCAGTACACAAATTAGTAAGAGAAATCACGGCTTCCAACATAACATGAGATTTAAAGTTAAATCGTAAAAAAATCGCCAATTTGTCCTTATTTATTCGTGTGTTACGGCACCATATGTAAAACGGCACCATTTGTAAAATGGTGCACCATATGTCAAAAAATCGGAACCAAATACGAAATTTTTTGCCGTTTTGCCTTGCACCAAATGTCAGTATTTTCGGTACCATATGTAAAATATTTTTTGATATGCATCATAAGTAAGAAAAGATGCACCATTCGTAAAATGCAATATTTTCTGTACTATAACATAGTCTTAGCATTATTATCACCATCGTCGTCGTCGCCAGCACCAACAAGATAATAATAATAATAATAATAAAAATAATAATAATAATAATCATCATCATAATCATCAATTTACTGAGCAAAAACAATTTTATTTTTTATTGTAAAAGATACTTTGTAGATAGAGTAATTGTCTTCCAACTGTTTTTTCTCAAAGAAGTGTGTTTAATTCAAGCGCTCCGCTCGCGCACTGATCTATATCGTTTGTGTATCGAAGTATGAGTGTGCTTTGTTACAACTGTACATACATGGTGCAATAAAACTCCTTTTTTCAACAACGAAAACCACATATTCACATTATTTTTATCTCGTTGTTATATCTACTTTTCATAATATACTTTATAAATGCTTATAAACGACGATTTAACTAATTTATAAGCAATCTCTCGCCAAAATAAAATTTATAATCTTTTCATTAAAAAACAAAAAAAAGTCTTATTTACTTTTGCAAAAAATATTTTGAAATCATTTATCATTAATTATTATTGCAATATAATTAAAATATTGTTGTGCATGTCACTGCACCATTATTAAACATCAATTTTACAAGCGCTCGCTTCGCTTGCGCGTTTAAATAGTTAAAAAGGATAATTGGCTCTAATTTAATATTCAAGACTAATGAGGATTTTACCGTACATATAGCAACTTACATGTACTTACTGGCGTTTGTTGTGTATGACTGCACATATATTGTGTATAGCAACGATAAGCTTAAGAACCTGCAAACGTCACAAATTAGAACGTGTAAACAGAAAACATCCATGTATAAGACATGGAAAAGCAGGGCCCGCCCTAAAAACAGAAAAAAAACTAATTATTTTTACTTGATAAGTATTAGCACATATGAAATTTGAATGCTTTGTTAACAATATCTTATTGATAAATTGAAATAAAAACATCACTTTATGATAAAAATTCAATGTCTAAACTGTCAATAATTTCAAAAACGAAAGTATGTTAAACACAATGGAGACGATAGGTTTCTTTAAGGTTAATATTATCAACTAATCTAATTGAATAACTGGTAAGCTCAGTAGGTAAAGCGTCAGTCAGCGTTGTTGTTGATGATGATGATGATGTTGAATAATAATGCTAAGACTATGTTATAGTACAGAAAATATTACCCCTATATATTACTCCAAGTGATTTGTTTGCATTTTACGAATAGTGCATCTTTTCTTACTTATGGTGCATATCAAAAAATATTTTTACATATGGTACCGAAAATACTGACATTTGGTGCAGGGCAAAACGGCAAAAAAATTCGTATTTGGTTCCGATTTTTTGACATGTGGTGCACCATTTTACAAATGGTGCCGTTTTACATATGTTGCCGTAACATTCGTGCCATCGCTTCACAAAACAATCGCCTAAAGAGCGAATTGTCATCACAGATCGGTTGAAAAAAGCAATGCGGAACCCGATCAACACAGAAAATCGGTTCGATCCACTTCACGACACCCAATTGATGGAGGATGAGGATCTATACCTCTCCCCTCCTCCAACTCCGAATAGCAGAAGTCCAATAAAGTTTCCTAAATGATATAAATATTCTTTAAAATGGATAATAGAAGTCATTCTATCCTACAACGGAATTGCCGTGGTCTAAAGTCAAATTATAATGATCTACTTCTACTTTTATCAAAATTATCTCCAAATGTGTTATGTCTTCAGGAGACCATGTTATCTCCTAAAGATAACATCTCTATAAAAGGTTATACACTATATAACTATATATGCACTAGTAACGCCAGAACATCAGGTGGTACAAGCATTGCTATCGCAAATTGCGTTCCACAAAAAGAACTAAAACTTAATACAAGATTACAAGCCACAGCTGTGCAGGTGACCTTACATCGACCTCTAACAATTTGTTCCCTATACCTTTCTCCAAATATAACGGTAACAAGTGATGAACTTGAGAGTATTGTTCGACAATTACCATCACCTTTCCTTCTCTTAGGCGACTTTAATGCTCATAATCCTATGTGGGGCAGTACATCTACAAATAACAAGGGTAATATAACTGAAAAATTGATAGATAACTTTCAGCTTTGTTTATTAAACAATCGGTCACCTACATATTTACATCCAGCTACAGGTACGTTTTCTTGCATCGACCTCTCGATTGTCCACTCTGCTATATTCTTGGACTTCGATTGGAAAGTGTTAGATGACCAGTACGGCAGTGATCATTTTTCATTGTTACTTACATCAAATGACTCTTTACCAGATGAAAGACGTCAATTTTTTAAATTTAATAAAGCAGATTGGGAAACATTTTCTAGGCTTTGTTCCATTGATCTAACAAAAAATGATTTTAATTTCACTTCTGCTGATATAGCTGAAACGTTTTCTTCAGCATTACATACTATTGCCTGCAAAGTTGTTCCATTAACAAAAAATAATAGTAACAAAATCAAAAAGCCATGGTTTAACGATGAATGTAAAAAAGCTGTTCGCATACGTAAAGCTTCACTAAAAAAGTTTGAACATCGCCCTACAACAGAAAACCTTGAACATTATAGAATATTTAGAGCTAAAGCTAGAAGATCAATTCGTTTGTCTAAACGCAAATCCTGGCAATCATATGTTTCAAATATTAATTCAAATACTCCTATTAAGAAAGTCTGGGATGCAGTACGGAAAATAAGTGGTAAGTATAAAAAGAGTCCAATTGTTCACTTAAAAACTGGTGATGGCCAATATGCCAAAACAAAAACGGATATTGCAGAAACTTTGGCTAAAACATTTGAAAAGAACTCTTCTTCAAACAATTATTCAAATGAATTTCAACAACACAAATGTAAAGCTGAGAAAGAACATATTAATTTTACT
Organism: Ruditapes philippinarum; assembly: GCF_026571515.1. Taxonomy (NCBI): domain Eukaryota; kingdom Metazoa; phylum Mollusca; class Bivalvia; order Venerida; family Veneridae; genus Ruditapes; species Ruditapes philippinarum. Next base: position 115,343 of record NW_026852754.1, on the reverse strand, counting down.
TCAAGAAATGACGAAGACTATAATTCCCTTTTCTCTATTGACGACTTAATTTATTCAATTAAAACTGCAAAAGACAGTGCTGCAGGCCCGGACGAAATTTACTACCATTTTCTTAAACATCTACCGCCCCAATCTCTTGACTTGCTTCTTGAAATTTTTAACAGAATTTGGGTTTCTGGTGAATTTCCTAACACTTGGAAAAAAGCGTTGGTTATACCTATCCCTAAACCCGGAAAAGATTCAACTGACCCTACAAATTATCGTCCAATTTCACTGACAAGTTGCCTCTGCAAAACATTCGAGAGAATGATAAATAATCGGTTAGTTTGGTATCTAGAAAATAATGGAATTATTACTAATTTCCAGTCAGGTTTTCGTAAACAGCGAAGTACAAACGATCATCTTGTACGACTTGAAACTTTTATTAGAGAAGCCTTTGTAAATAAACAACACCTGGTATCAATTTTCTTTGATCTTGAGAAGGCTTACGATACTACTTGGAAATATGGTATCCTAAAAGATCTAAAGGATGCTGGACTTAAAGGCAGACTTCCTCTTTTCATTTCTGGATTTTTAAACGATAGGCACTTTAAAGTAAGACTTGGTTCAACTTTTTCTGAGGATCACCAACAAGAACAAGGTGTTCCTCAAGGAAGCATACTTTCTGTTACACTTTTTGGCCTTAAAATAAACAATATTGCTAGCGCTCTTACACCAGGCATAGATTGTTCTCTATATGTAGATGATTTTCTTATCTGCTATCGATCGAAAAGTATGAGAACAATTGAAAGGCAACTTCAACAAAATTTAGATAAAATCCAAAAGTGGGCAATAGAAAATGGTTTTAAATTTTCAAAGTCAAAAACTCAATGTGTTTATTTTTGTCGATTGCAGAAACACCATAATGACCCTGAACTTTACATATCTGGTTCTAAAATTCCAGTAGTTGATGAAGCTAAGTTTTTAGGAATTATATTTGACAAAAAACTTTCTTTTATACCACATATTAAACATTTGAAAACTAAATGCCTTAAAGCTTTAAATTTACTTAAGGTTTTATCAAGTACAAATTGGGGATCAAATTCTTCCACATTACTGAAATTATACAGAAGTCTTATCCGATCAAAACTAGATTATGGTTCTGTTGTATATGGGTCTGCAAGAAAATCGTATCTTCAAATGCTAGATACCATACATCACCAGGGTTTACGCTTAGCTTTAGGTGCATTTCGCACCTCACCTGTAGAAAGTCTATATGCGGAAGCTGGGGAACCATCGCTTCAACTTCGTCGAAAAAAGCTATCACTTCAATATGCAACTAGAATTTCATCTAATAGGAAAAATCCAGCTAAAAATATTATTTTCAAACCAAGTTATACTGAAAAATTTGTTAACAAACCAAAGGAAATTAAACCATTAGGCCTTCGTTTAAAAGATGATTTAGATAAACTTAAAATTAAGCCAGACAGTATCCTTCAAAATGACGATGAGGATGTTCCACCTTGGACTTATAATTCCCCGGAAATAAATATTAACCTTTCAAATATAAAAAAGGCATAAAATTCACCTGAATATTTTAAAGAGAAATTTCTAGCAATTAAGGAAGAACATGAAGATTTTATACATATTTATACGGACGGTTCAAAAGATGGTTGCAAAGTAGGTGCGGCTGTGTTTGAAAATAATTTTACATCTAGTATGAGGTTACCAGATAATGCATCAATTTTTACTGCTGAAGCAAAAGCTATCGATTTAGCATTGTCATACATTGCACAGCATACCCACGATAAATTTGTGATATTTTCTGACTCGCTTTCTGTTTTAATATCCATTAAAAATAAAAAATCTGACAATATCATGGTAAAGAAACTTCTTTTACGATTTCATGATATACTAAAAACAAAATATGTTAAATTATATTGGATTCCAAGCCATGTAGGAATACGAGGAAATGAAAAAGTAGATGCTTTAGCTAAACAATCATTAAATTTTCAAAAAACTGACTTATTGTTACCTGCTTGTGATTTTAGACCGGCTATAAATAAACTCGTATCATCTGAATGGAAAGCAAATTGGGACAATGCCGTTTTTAATAAACTTCACGATATAAACCCATCTCTTGATATGTCACCATCTCTATCTCTGTCAAACCGCCGTGATCAAACAGTTCTTCTTCGGTGCCGAATTGGACACACTAAAATTACACACTCTTATCTCCTCACAAATGACAATGCCCCTTTCTGTGTAGGTTGTAATGAAAATTTTACTGTCAAGCATTTTCTTCTTGAATGTCATGATTTTTTACAGGCCCGTAATAGATTTTATTCTGTAAATTCACTCAAAGAACTTTTTAATACAATTCCATCAAAAAACATAATTGATTATTTAAAAGAGATTAACTTGTATTCTAGGATCTAATTGGCTCATTTCTATTGTCATTTACAATGTTTTACATAATATTTTAAGCCTATTATAGCATTCGGCACGATATGGCCAGTTATGTGTTGACGTGCCGTTAAAAATCCAAACAAACAAACAAAACAAAGCTTCACAGAATTCCGGATTAAAGAGAGTCCATTAATTTAACAATATATTATAATGTCAATATTAATAAAGACCGTAGTTTTAGTTATATATTTCAGGAATATTTTATGATTTTAACACTGTAAAACATTTTGCTAGCTCCATGTCTGAAATGGATAATTTACATACCCCATATCTGAAAGGGGCATCAACAGTAATCTTTGTCTAGTTAATTAAGGGGGGAAGTCAACATATCCTTGTAATGGCGAGTGTGTGATATATGCTTATATCCTGTTATATAGTTTTCTTCAATCTTGAAATTTGTTTTATCTAAAATTTATATAATGATTTTATGTCCTAATCCAAGGCTCGTTGGTCTAGGGGTATGATTCTCGCTTAGGGTGCGAGAGGTCCCGGGTTCAAATCCCGGACGAGCCCAAATTTTACACATTGTGTATCACATACTTTTGAACTGCTGGAAACATAATACGACAATGTATTATTTCTTTTATTATAAGTTTGTACTGCAGAGCTAATTAAGGTATCATTCAAAACTTTAAGAATCATGATGCAATAATTTCATATGTTAACCAATTTATGTGAATCGGTTTTAATAGAATGTCTTTAAAGAAATATCCATGATTCGTTGGTCTAAGGCCTTTACAATTTACATGTCAAAGATGCCAATTCATTGTTTACCATTTTCCAGTAAAACTTTAAATTATTTAATCTGAAATGGATTTAGTCTTTCCATATACTCAAATCTGAAATACATATGTGTGGCTCGTTGGTCTAGGGGTATGATTCTCGCTTTGGGTGCGAGAGGTCCCGGGTTCAAATCCCGGACGAGCCCTGTCTTTCGTTTTTTTTTCTCATTACTTATTATTCCATAAATTGTGAAATCTTACACGGTGTAGTACACAAACTATTACGTTACTTAAGTTTCACGTGAAAGAAATAAACAGTATGTCAATTATGGTCATGTATTAATTGCAGACCTATAAAATGATAGAGTGAAGAAGTCCTTTTAAACTTCATAGTTTATTTACATTTATTTACGGGTATGTTATGAAAATTATCATATTTTATCCCACTCGATGAAAATAAATTCTGTTTATAGAAAAAAATTGAATACCCCCTATATATTAACAAATTTGTGTGAAACGGGTTTATTTTTAGAAAGTTTTAAATGAAATAGTCCCACAAATACAATTAACATGTGAAAGATGACACTTTTTTATTTACATTTTCATTTTAACTTGAAATTTATTTTATCTGAAATTGATCTACCGCTTCCATACTCTAATACATGTACAAACCCAAAAATTCTTCAACTATTTCAATTCATTTGAAAGCAAAACTTTAATTAAAATAATGTTTAAATGTTAGGTTATTGTTAAATTAAGCTGAAATGTGTACGGCTCGTTGGTCTAGGGGTATGATTCTTGCTGAGGGTGCGAGAGGTCCCGGGTTCATTTCCCGGACGAGCCCACCTTTTACACATTGTTAACTACATGCACATACTTTTGAACAACTGGAAACATAATACGACAATGTATTGTTATTTCTTTTATTATGAGTTTGTACTGCAGAGCTTATTAAGTTATCATTCAATACTTTAAGAATCATGATGCAATACTTGCATACGTTAACCAATTTATGTGAATCGGTTTTGAATAGATTGTCTTTGTATCAAATATCCATGGCTCGTTGGTCTAGGGGTATGATTCTCGCTTCGGGTGCGAGAGATCCCGGGTTCAATTCCCGGACGAGCCCAAACCTTTTAACACAGGCCATTATCAAAACAAGTAATAATAAGAGAAATCACGACTTCCATCATAACATGAGATTAAAAGTTAAATCGTAAAACAATCGCCAATTTGACCTTATTTATTCGTACCATCGCTGCACAGAATTCCGGGTTAAAAACCGGAAGAGTCCATTAATTTAACAATATAAATATAATAATGTCAATATTAATAAAGAACGTAGTTTTAGTTATATATTTCAGGAATATTTTATGATGACAATCGTTTAACACTGTAAAACATTTTGTCAACTCCATGTATTAAATAAATAATTTACATACCCCATATCTGAAAGGGGCATCAACAGTAATCTTCGTCTAGTAAATTAAGGGAAAAGTCAACATATCCTTGTAATGGTGAATGTGTGAAAGATGCTTATTTCCTGGTATATAGTTTTCTTTAATCTTGATTTTTTTTTATCTTAACTTTATCTAATGATTTTATGTCCTAATCCATGTTATATATGTGCGGCTCGTTGGTCTAGGGGTATGATTCTCGCTTAGGGTGCGAGAGGTCCCGCGTTCAAATCCCGGACGAGCCCTGTCTTTTGTTTTCTCTCAATATTTGATAAAGTAATTTAAAGTGTAAAGTTTATCATGGTGCAATATATGATTTATAAATTTCATATATTAACCAGTTTGTGTGAATTGGAATTAATATAAAGTCTTTAAAGAAATATCCATGGTTCGTTGATCTAAGGGTATGATTATCGTCTTTACAAGATCCAATTCATTGTTTACCATTTTCAGTAAAACTTTAAATTTATTTTATCTGAAATGGATCTAATGTTTGCATACACTCAACTCTGAAGTATATATGTGCGGCTCTTCGGTCTAGGGGTATGATTCTCGCTTTGGGTGCGAGAGATCCCGTGTTCAAATCCCGTACGAGCCCTGTCTTTTGTTGTTTTTTTTCTCATTATTTATTATCCGATAAATTGAAAAATTTAACACGGTGCAGTACAGAAATTATTACGTTTCTTAAGGTAAGTTTCACGTGAAAGAAATAAACAGTATGTCAATTATGGGCATGTATTTATTGCAGACACATTAAATACTAGTAATAGAGTGAAGAAGTCCTTTTACACTTGATTTATTTAGGGTATGCTATGAAAGCTATCATATTTCATCTCACTCGATGAAAATGAATTCTGTATATAGAAAAAAATTAAATATCCCCTATATATTAACAAGTTTGTGTGAAACGGTTTTATTAGAAAGTTTTAAATGAAATATTCTCACAAATACAATTTACAAGTGAAAGATGACACATTTTTATTTACATTTTCATTTGAATTTGAAATTTATATAATCTGAAATGGATCTAACGTTTCCATACTCTAATACATGTACATTTTTAAAAACCCAGAAATTCTTCAACTATTTCAATTCGTTTTGAAAGCAAAACTTTAATTAAAATAATGTTTAAATATTAAGGTATTGTTAAATTTAGCTACATGTGTACGGCTCGTTGATTCTCGCTTAGGGTGCGAGAGGTCCCGGGTTCAAATCCCGGACGAGCCCAACTTTTACACATTGTGTATCACATACTTTTGAACTGCCGGAAGCATTATACGACAATGTATTGTTATTTCTTTTTATTATAATTTGTACATAACATGATATTTAAAGTTAAATCGTAAAAAAATCGCCAATATCAATTTATTTATTCGTACAATCGCTGCACAGAATTCCGGGTTAAAAACCGGAAGAGTCCATTAACACTATATTATAATGTCGATATTTATAAAGAACGTAGCTGTAGTTATATATTTAATTTAATATAGTATAAATATTAAACAACATCCGACTCATTGTGTAAGGGTATTGTACCCTTAGGATGCAAGAGTCCTTCTTTTACACTTTGTATATATTGATGTAATGCTGAGAAGTTTTATTTTGTGAAATTCATAGCTCGTTGGCCTAGAGTAATGATTGGTGCGAGAGGGCACGGGTTCAAATCAAGGACGAGCCCTATTTTTACTGTTGGCTAGCTTCTTCTTTTCAACTGACAAATGCAAAATATTACCATGACCAGTTGATTCTTTATTATACGGCGGCACAGAGGTGACATGTGTTTGTTTTTATTTATCTCGTGCGCACGAGATACTATGTCGTTGGCACGAGTTACTAAGTCGTTGCCAAGAGATAACGGAGTTTGTATAGGAGAACTTTATCATACAAATTATATATCATGACGCAATAATTTATATTAACGAATTTGTGTGAAACGGTTTTAACAGAAAGGTTTTAAATGCACATCTGCTTGGTTTGCAACTCTCAGCATCCGGAAAACCTGCGAATAATTGTCATATACATTTTGATTATCTGTACAAAGCACAAAAGGCATATTTTAGAATTGAATAAAAGTAGGGCTCGTCCGGGATTTGAACCCGGGACCTCTCGCACCCTAAGCGAAAATCATACCCCTAGACCAACGAGCCAGTTATCAAATATCGTAAATATTTCAAACTTAAGTGATATTCGCTAAATTAAAGTTAAATCTCTCAAAGTTTCTTATTGTTTAAAAATTATTTACGTATTTAGTCATAACCATTTAGCAAATCAAAATAAACAATAAGTAATAGTTACCGTACGAGGAATAGGTCTGCATAGTATTTACAGACCCGGGTGGCGATTTGAAGACCGAGAGAGCGTAGCGATCGAGGTTTTTAAAAGGCCACCGGGTCTGTAAATACTATGCAGACCTATTCCGAGTGCGGTAACTATCTTACCTACATGCTCTTTTGTTTTTCTATCCATACATCAGTTTTTAGCTCAGTATTTATTAATATTACTCACAAGAAACATATTACTTATGTACTTTATCATGTTTAAGAAAGCATTCCAAAGCCAAGCAAAGATACCATCCGCTACGCTCTTGTAATTCATTCGTTCACAAATCAGGTGTTATTTGAATATTCTCGTGATTTTCGTGGTGTTTCATTAGGTAATGTACTTGTTGAGTTGAGTCACAGAAAATGAAAACAGAACTTGTCGAGTAGGGAAAGGTAAGATCATTATTTTGATATATGAATACATAACATATTAATAATATAAACAAATACTGAGGAAGATAAAAATGTTTTCTAATCATAAAAACGGAACACTTTATCTTTATATATAATAAATTTCATGGTAAATAGATGATCAGGCTATTTCTTATATAATTAAAATATACGATGTTTTCAACGGGGTTCTATGAATAAATATTAGTAATACATGTAGTTACACCGTTATGTAAGTTGGGTTTTGTTGTTGTTGTTTTTTGTGATGGCTGATTTTAAATGTTCTTAGAATTTCATCCATGTTTGGAAGAATTTTCTTTCCGTGTATTCTTAATTAGCATAAACCGTTATAAGACAGCATGTAAGCACGCGGTCTAGAATGGAAGCGCAAGTCGTATTCTTGGTACTGGTATACAAAATCCAAATTGTAATGTAAAAATAACTGGGAAAAAATGATAAAAACGGTCTTATACTTAAGATGAACTATACTCTCACTGACAGTAATATTTTGGGAAAGAAAGATGCAGAAGTTGACTTTGATTCGATATGCACCAATAATATAATCTTCGTATATATCCTATAATGCAGAATTGTTAAAATAATGCAGGATTGTGCAAATTCAGACATAGTTGTAGAAATAAATACCGAAAACTAGTATCTTATGAAGCTATATAGTTCGGCAAATATGTTAGGTATACCGAAAAGCAAACTTTAAAGAAAGGCTTAATGTGCGTTGTTATACTCATTAATATCGGCGAAACACAAAACTTCAACGCCAGAACAGTAGCCAGTTCGTTTTTCTCGCAAATAATCTGGAATATAAGTTATGAGGGTACTTACAGCCGTATGCGCTAATTTATTTCGATTAATCTTTAAAATATATATCGACCCTTTTCCTATTCAAAGTGGTCATTATCCCCCCTCCCCCACAATATAGCGATATTTTACGGTGACTATTGTATACTGTAATGCACGAGTTTCTCGACTTCACATATTTTCTATTGTATAGAGAACAATAGAACAATAACCGGTCGGTATCTATTTGCAGACCTGTTAACCGGTCGGTAAGTGATTTACTAGACCGCTTTTAACAAAGGAGCCGGTAGGTAAACATCGGTATTGTCCAACAATATTGACCTGGCACTTCATTAATTTCCGTAAAGGTTAGGTGATAAACAGTGGTATCTAACGAATACATCGATATCTTTATTAACTTCACACGTCAATGAGTTGTGGTGTATTGATATAGATGCCTGACTTCTGATCTGAAGTTCTCTGGTTCGATACCTTACCAACACCACGATATGAGGACAAGTATTTTTTTTTTATTTTATTCTGAAATTTACATACAAGAATTAATTTGAAATCGTTATACTACATCTGGTTTTTAGGATACCTTTTAAGAAGTGTTTTTTATACAATTTTATTTTTTATTTCATTACATTATCTTTAATTACTAAAAAGGACAGCGCGTTTCAATACAAAATTAAAATTACTACACATAGAATACACACACAAAAATCAAAAACGTTTTGCACGTGAGTTAAGAGAGAAATGGCAATTTTAAAATAAGTTTAAAAAAAAATATAGAAGTGGCAGAACCAGGATTAACCTACGAGTGTACGTCTAAAATTGTTTAAAGTGAAAGCCCTTAACGATTTGGGGCTAAGGGGGTTTTTTATAACTTAACCTTTTTAACAACGGGTTTAAAAATACACTCGAAATCGATTTTAAAATGGGAAGAAAACTTTTAGGGAAAATTACCGAAAAGGGGTTTCAAACAAAGGGGGCCAGGTCAATGTTTGGGAAACAATAATTTTCCCCAAAAAAGGAGTACCCCCCCCAAAAAAAAAAAAACACAACAAAAAAATAAAATTATATGTATCTTTTCTAAAATCCTTAAAAAGAAAGAAAATGATTTTTTCCCGGGGTTTTAAAACTTTTTTATCAGCCCAATTAAAATAATGAAAATAATTTTTTTTAAAATTGAGAAAAAAAATTAAAGGGGCTCGTCCCCGGGATTTAAACCCCGGGCCCTCTCGAAACCAAAAGCGATATCATCCCCCAAACCCAACGAGCCACTTTGGGAAAGAACTAAAAAATTTTAATCATAAATTTATCTTAGCGCTTTTTATTTAGTAACCTGTAAATTTTTCACTTAATTTGTTTTCATTTTAAATTTAAATTCAGTGTTTAACATTTTAAAGGACTTTTCCATGGGTTAAAATGTAATAAAAAATTCCCGTAAGATTTCAAGATGGGACTTTTGATTTTAATTTTTTTTTTTTTGTTAATTCCCGAATTTTTAATTATACATGTGCAAATATAAATTTTTTTCCGGAAACATGCAAAAACAAAATTCCCCCTTTAAAAACATTTTTAGTAAAGGGTTTTTTAATCTTGAAAAATTTAAATCCAATTTTTAAAACAGCGTTTAAAAAAACTTTTTAATGGGAATTTATTTTTTTTTAAAATTTAATGACCTTTAGTTAAAAAGGCCCTTTAAAACTTAAAATTGTTTTAAAAAACATATAACAAATATTATTATTCATGTTAAATTATTCATACTATTACACTCTTTAACTATATCAATATTTGTTTTTTAAGATATATTTTTTTTAAACCCAAAATGATTTTTTTTTCCCGTTTTCCCCAATTTAAAAAAACCCTTTTTTTCTAAAAAAAGGGCCCAAAATTTGAAGAACATTAAATTTAAAAATAGGGGTTAAATTTTAATTTTTAAAAGAAAGGGTTGAACAATGCCCCCGTACAAAAATATCAAAAAAATTCAATGCGAGTAAACATGACGAGCCCGACCCACAAAAAATTAAACCCGAGACCCCCCCGGTTTAAAAACCTTATATTAAAAAAATTTAAACCCTGGCCCCCGGTTTAAAAATGTTGAATTCAACTTTTGTAAAAAAAATTTTTTCCAAAAACCCCTTTTCCCTTTTAAATTTTTTAAAAAAAACCCATTTTAGTTTTAAACCCTTTGACTAATTTTTACATTTTCGAAGGTCCCTTTTTCACAAAGACTGGGGTTAAAAGTCCCCCAAACGCCCTTTGTTATCATTCAATTTTCCTCCTTTTAAAATCTTTATTATGATTGATGGGGGTTTGGGGAATTTTCACTTATATTTGCATGCTCGTTGGCTAGGGTATAAAATTCCGTTTTGGGGTGGAGAGGCCCCGGGTTTCCCAAACCCCGGACAAAGCCCAAATTTTCCCTTTCTTTAAACTCCCTTTAGAAAAAATAGACACGGGTTTAAATATTTTTTTTTTAAAGGGGGTTTGAAATTGCAAATTATTAAGTTCCCCAAAATTAATTTTTAAAAATCATGTGCAAAAATTTTTTAAGATATTCCCCCAATTTTTGTGATTTGGTTTTTTAAAAAGATTGTCTTTGTAAATCAAAAATATCCATGGCTCGTTGGTCCTAGGGTATGATTCTCCGCTTCGGAGGCGAGAAGGTCCCCGGGTTTCAATTCCCGGAAAGACCCCAAATTCTTTTTAAGACAGGCCAATAATCAATACAAGTAAAAAAAGAAATCACGATTTCCCAAAACATAAAACATGATATGTTGAAGTTATAATTGTAAAAAAAAATTTCACCAAATTTTGAAACGTTTTGTTGGAACCATCGCAGCACCAGAAGATTCCCCTGTTTTAAAAACACGAACAGTCTTTTAAATTTTAACAATATTTGATACTGTCAGTATTTTAATATAGAAACTAAGTTTTAGGTTATATTATTTCAGGGAATAATTTTAATGATGTAAATTTTTTTAAATTCCTAACAACGACCCGCAAATTTTTTCCCTAATTGAACAATAGAGAAACCGAATAGTGTGTGTTAAATTATGCTTTATAAAATTTCCACTTTTTATTTTAAAAAATTTGAAATTTAAAAATAATAAAAAATACACTTTTGACAAAAAAATTTAACAAAAATTTTTTGTAAAACCCGAGAACCCAAAATAAATAACGGGAAAAACAAACCGGCCCCAATTTTTTTTGGCCTAAAATTTTTTTTATTTTTTAACCGGTTTCAGTTTCTTATTTCCTTAAAAAAAGTTCTTTTTTAAAAAATTCGAAAAATTTTAAAATTTTATCCCAAAAGGGGGTTTTTTGAATTTTAAAATTGGGGCCTTAAAAAAAAATTTTTAAAACTTGGTTTGGTTTTTTTTCGGAATAAAAAAATAAAATTATAATTTTCGGGCCCTTAACGCCCATTTTTTTTAAAAAATAATAATTCCCGGATCCAAAATTTCCAAACAGGTGTGTTTGAGCAATAAAAAATTCCAGTTTGGGAAATTTTTTTATTTTTAAACCCTTTTTTTTGAAACAATTATCGCCCCTTTTTTCAAAATGGTTTTAAAGGGAGTTTTTAAAAAATTTTTGCCCCAAAAACCTTTTGAAAATATAAATGAAAAATTTGATTTTGTTTAAACCGAATTTAAAAGGAAATGTTTACCCTTTTTAAAATTTTCCCCAAATTTAAATTTTGGTTTTGAAAACAGAAAAAAAGTTGTTTTTGGGGAAAAAATAATTTTTTTAAAAATTAATTTTGAAACTTGGTTTCAGCCTTTCCCCAATTTAAAAAGGTTAAGAAAACCGTTTTGGATTTAAAAAAAAAAAAACCAGGGCAAATTTTTCCCAAAAAAATAAATTTTAAATTTTATTTTTTCAAGGGTTTTTTTTAAAAACAAATAAATATTTTTTCCCTTTTTCCCCTTTTCAAAAAAATTTTTTTTCTATAATTTCAATTTTCCCGAAAAATTTCTATGGTTTTTTGGTTTTTTGTTTGTTAAATTGGGCAAAAAGGGTAAAAATTTTTTTAAAAAAATTTCCAAAAAATTCCGAAACCCCAAATATATAAAAAATCAGTTTTAATCTTAAATTTAAAACCTTTTTTCCAAAGCAAAAAACTTTTTTCCCCCACCCAAGTTTTATTTTTTATTTTTCTTTCCTTCCCTAAAATCTTTTTTAAACCCAAATACTAAAATAGGGTGTTGAGTTTTGTTCCCCCCCTTCTAATTTGATAGCCCATTTTTGTAAAAAAGGTTTTATTGAAATTTTAAATTGGCATTCAAGGGAAGACCCGTTGCTAATGTTGAGAGAACTTGTGGGTCAACCCTTTTGCCAAATAGGTCATGTCATTGTATTGTAACTGTCTACATGTATGTATATGTCTTATTTTTGGCAATAAAATATGTTTAAATCAAATCAAAGAAAGAAAAAGCAAAGGGGTATCAATGGCAATTTTCGTCTAGTTCATTACGGGGAAAGTCACCATACCGAATTCAAATCCCGGACGAGCCCTACTTTTACAGTTGGTAAACTTCTTTTTTAAACTGACGGAAGCAAAATATGACAATGTCTAGTTTTTTCTTTATCATGAGTTTGTATAGCAGAACTATGTTAGTCATTATACGAAAATAATTATCATGACGCAATAATTTCATATATTATTAACCAATTTGTAAAAACCCGTTTTAAGAAAAAATTTTTTATGTTTTTTGGGTATAAGGGGTATGATTACAACCTTAAAAATTTTACAGGGAAAAATTTTTAAAATATACTCAAATTCAAAAAGGGTTAAAATTTATTTTCGGCTCGTTGCCCTAGGGGAAATTGATTTCCCTTTGGGGTGCAAAAGGTCCCCGTTCAAATTTCCCGGACGAGCCCTGCCCTTTTGCTTTCTTTTCAAAAAAAAAATTTTGTGTATTTTTAAACAGGGGTGTTTTTTCCCGGGACAAAGCGCAAAATTTGCATTTTTGGGTTAATTTTTTTTAACTGACAAATTACAAAAAAATGGAAATGTTGTTTGGTTATTTATCGGTTTTAAATAGTTTTTTAATATTTTGAAAAATGGGGAAAAAACAAGAAAGGGTGCTTCAAAAACCACCCCCAACAAACCCAGCAACACTAAACACCGGCAAGGGGGCCCCAAGGGGGAAAACCAAAAAAAACGGGCAAAAAAGCAAAAGGGGCCAAAACCCACGGAGTGGGAAAATTATAAAAGAAAAAATTATATATATAAAGGAACCCGACCGGGTTTTTTCGGGAATGTTTTCATGCATTTTTAAGAAAAATTTTGATGAATTTTCATATTTTAAAACCATTTTTTTCTAATGTCTTTAAATTTTTTTTTAAAAGGGTTTTTCGCCGGTTCTAAACTTTTTGGTGCCGAAAGTTTTGGGTGCCACAGTTTCCGGGGTTCAATACGGGGTTCGGACCCCAAATTACTTTTTTTCACGTTTTATGAAGGGCACGGGTGTTTTTTAAAATCTAAAAAAAAGGGTTTACTAACTTTATTACTTTTCTTAAACACAAATTTTAAAAAAACCCTTAAGCGGGGTTGGGGGGGGATTGATTCAAAATTTTTATCAAAAATTTTTCAAAATTTTATTCGGTTTTTCCCCCAACTTGGTCTTTTCAAGGAAAACTTTTTTATAGTTAAATTCTTTTTGCCCACTTTGTTTTTGAATCTTATTTTTTTTCCTTTACCGTTTTTTATCAAAAAATTTAAAACTATAACTTTTGTTGTTTTTTTTCCCCCCTCAAGCCCAAAATAAACCAATTGAGCTTAGGGAGGTGGATTCAAAAAACCCGGTGATAACAAATAAACCCCAACCCTTTCTTTTTAAGGGTAAACCCTTATTCGGGATTTTAAATGCCCGAAAAAAGGTCATTGACTTTTCTGAAATTTTATTTTTGGTCTAGTTGAGCTTGTAAAGTCCCCCGTTTACCTTTAATTAAAAAATAGAAAAAGGGAAAAATTTGGAATTTTGAAAATTCAATTTTTACTTTCCCCTTTTCCCTTTAAATCTTAACAATATTCATTTTGCGGCTCTTTGGTCTGGGGAAATTGATTCCGTTTTTTGGGTGGAGGGGCCCCGGGTTTTAAAATTTCCCCCCCAACCCCTTTTTTTTTTCTCTAAATTATTTATTGATAAGAATGAAAAATTTTTAGGGAAGTTTCCCAAATTTTTCCCCCTTTTTTTTAAAGTTCGAGAAATTCGCTTCAGGGTTTAAGAAAAGATTCTTCCAACTTTTTTAAAATTGGGTTTGAAAAGAAAGCTTTATTTTAAAAAAACCAATTTTTTAAAGTTTGGTTATTTGTTAAAAATTTAATAAAAAAAATGAAAGGACCCCGTTGGTTTTTTTAAGGAAGTATAAATTCCCCGGCTTGGGGTGCGAGGGGTCCCTGTGCAAACCCGGGGACGACCCAAACTTTTAAAACTTTGAACCAAAACTTTTAAAAAACTGCCGGAAACATAATACCAATGTTTGTTTTTTCCCTTCTTCTCTTAAAAGTTATAAATTCAATACTTTAAAAAAATCTTTGATGCAATAAATTCAAAATTTTAAACCAAATTTTGGGTGGGGGAATTGGTTTTAAAAAAAGATTGTTTTGTATCAAATATCCATGGCTCTTTGGGGTTGGGGGTATGTTTTCTCGCTTGGGGGTGGGGAAGGCCCCCGGGTTAAAATTCCCGGACGACCCCAAAAATTTTTTAAAAACACAAGTCAATATCAAACAAAAAAAATTAAGAGAAACCGGGGTTTCCAAAATTTAAACAATAAAATTTAAAAAGGAAAAAATGTAAAAATATCCCCAATTTCCCAACCTTTATTATTGAAACAATCGTTTGCCGAATACGGATTAAAACCGAAAAATTTCCCTTTAAAATTTTAAACAAATATTAATGTAAAATAAAAATTTAAAGTTTTTTATTTTTAAGTTATCTATTTGGGAATATTTTAGGGTGGAAATTTTTTTAAAACACTGAAAAACTTTTTTGTCAAATCCATTATTTTTTTTTGATAATTTTCACCCCAAAATTCAAAAAAGGGGAAAATCAACAAAAAATTTTTCGTTAGTTTAATTAAGGGGGAAAGTCAACATATCATTGTCATGGTGAATGTGGTTAAAAAGACGCTTATTTCCTGGTATATTTTCTTCCCAAATCTTTTGAAAATTTGTTTTTAATCTAAAATTGATCTTATATGATTTTATGTTTCTAATGTTATATATATGCGGCTCGTTGGCTAGGGGTAATTTATTCTCGCTTTTTGGGTGCGAGAAGGTCCCGGGTTCGAATCCCGGGAACGAGCCCTGTCTTTTGTTTTTCTCTCATTTAATTCGATAAAGTTATTTAAAGTGTAAAGTTTATCATGATGCAAATATATGAACTTGTAAATTCCCCGTATGTCAACCAATTTATGTGAATCGGTTTTAATAGAATGCCTTTAAAGAAATATACATGGTTCGTTGGTCTAAGGATATGATTATCACCTTTCCAATTTACATGTCAAAGATGCCAATTCATAGTTTACCATTTTCAGTAAAACTTTTAAATTTATTTCATCTGAAATGGATCAAATGTTTCCATATACTCAAATCTGAAGTGTATATGTGCGGCTCGTTGGTCTAGGGGTATGATTCTCGCTTTGGGTGCGAGAGGTCCCGGGTTCAAATCCCGGACGAGCCCTTTCTTTTGTTGTTTTATTTTCTCTCATTATTTATTATTCGATAAATTGTGAAATTTAACATGGTGCAGTACACAAACTATTACGTTACTTTTTTAAGTTTCCCTTGAAAGAAATAAACAGTATGTCAATTATGGGCATGTTATAATTGCAGACGTATTAAATAAGAGAGTGAAGAAAGCCTTTTAAATTTGATAGTTTATTTACATTAATTTACGGGTATGTTAAGAAAATTATCATATTTTATCCAACTCGATGAAAATAAATTCTGTATATAGAAAAAAAAAGAATATCCTCTATATATTAACAAGTTTGTCAGAAACGGATTTATTAGAAAGTTTTAAATGAAATATTCTTACAAATACAATTTACATGTGAAAGATTTACATTTTCATTTGAACTTGAAATTTATTTTATCTGAAATGGATCTAACGTTTCCATGCTCTAATACATGTACATTTTTCCAAACCAAGAAATTCTTCAACTATTTCAATTCGTTTAATCAAAATAATGTTTAAATGTTAGGGCATTGTTACATTTTGCTTAAATGTGTACGGCTCGTTGGTCTAGGGGTATGATTCTCGCTTAGGGTGCGAAAAGGCCCCACGGGTTTTAAAATCCCGGAAAAACCCCAAAACTTTAAACCCTTTTTTGAAACTGGAAAGTAAAAATAAAAATGACTGAAATTTTTTTATTTTTTATTTGATTTGTACGGGCAAAAATTTAAAAAAAATTATAAAATAACTTTGGATGCAATGTTTTATAATATTAACCAATATGGGGTAAATTTTAATTTAAAAATGGGTTTTGTAAAAAAATTTAAGGGTTTTAATTCAGGGCCCTCGTTGGGTTAGGGGTTTTGATTCCCCGCTTTCGGGTGCGAGGGGCCCCGGGTTTAAATTTCCCGGCCCGACCCAAACCTTTTTTTTCCCAAGCCATTTTTCAAAAACAAGTAATCACGGGCTCGCAAAAGGGAAAGGGGGCCAAATTGACCTTTTTTCATTCGTAAACATCCCCACAGAAATACCGGAAAAAAAAACCAAAAGTTTCCTTTAAAATTTTTAAAAAATATAAATAATTCAATATTAATTTAAAGATCTTATTTTTAGTTTATATTTCCGGGGAATTTTTAAAAATGGAATCGTTTAAAACACGGGTTAAAACATTTTTTAAAATCCCATTTTTAAATTGAAAAATTTTTAAAATACCCCAAATCTGAAGGGCATCGCCCAGAACCCTTGGGGTCTATTTAAAATTAAAGGGGAAAGCCCAACATACCCCTTGGGTATGGTGAAGTGGGGAAAAGATTTTTTATTTCTTTTAAATTTTTTTTTTTTAAATTTTAAAAATTCCCGGTTTTTAATCAAAAATTTTTAACCCGTTTTTAACCCCCATTTTAACTTGCGGCTCTTTGTTTTGGGTATATTCTGGCGTTGGTGCCGGGGCCAAAGGTTAAAAATCCCGGACAAAGCCCTTTTCTTTTTTTTTTTCCCCTTTTTTTTTGGGTTTAAAGAAATTTTTAAAAATTTAAAAGTTCATAAACGGTGCAATAAATAATAATTAAAATTAACACAAAATTAAACCCAATTGATTGAATGGGCTTTAAATAAAAATGTTTTTAAAAAAAATACCCCAGGGTTCGTTGCCCCTGGGGAATGTTATCCCCTTTAAAATTTTTACTTTGAAAAATTTTTTTTTCCCAAAATTCAAAAAGTTCCCCTTTTTCCCAAGTTAATACCCCAAATCGAACAAAAATTTTGGGGCCCGGTCGTTGGCCCCAAAGGGTATGATTCCCCCCTTTGGGTTTCGCCAGGCCCCCGATTCAAACCCCGGGAAACAAACCCGGGTCTTTTTTCAAATTTAAATTTATATTTTCGTTTAAAAATTTAAAAATTTTAAACCCCGGTGAATTAAAAATTTAAAAAACGTTTCTTAATTTATGTTTCACTTTGAAAAAAGGAATGTAAATTTATGGCCCTTTAATTTTAATTGCAAATGTTTTAAAATGATAGAGTGAAGAAGTCCATTTACACTTGATTTATTTACGGGTATGCTATGAAAATTGTCATCCCACTCGATGAAAATATATTCTGTATTTATAGAAAAAAAACTTGAATATCCTCTATATATTAACAAATTTGTTTTATTAGAAAGTTTTTAAATGAAATTATCTCACCTCAACAATTTACATAATTATTTTCATTTTAACTTGAAATTTATTTTTGCTGAAGCGGATCTAACGTTTCCATACTCTTATACATGCTTCCAGACCCAGAGATTCTCCTACTATTTCAATGATAGCAAAGTTCAACTCCCGGACGAGCCCAACTTTTACACATTGCAAACTACATTTTTTTGAACTGCTGGAAACATAATACGACAATGTATTGTTTTCTTCTCTTCTTTTATGATAAGTTTGTACTGCAGATTTTAAATAGATTGTCTTTGTATCTAATATCCATGGCTCTTTGGGTTGGGGGTTTATTTTTCGTTTTGGGGGTGCGAAAAGGCCCCGGGTTAAAATTCCGGAAAAAGCCCAAACTTTTTTTTTAAACTATAAAATTTTTTTTTTTTTTAAAAGGGAACCCTAAAGAAATTACGATTTTTCATCAAATTTTCCAAATGTTTATCCAAAAAAAGAGTAAAAACGAATTCGTTTTTATTTCTAGCTTCTCTAAATGTAGATGTAAAATCCCAATCAAAAAAGAAAAAAAATTTGAAATTTTTAAAATGTTTCCCTAATTCCCAAATTTCCATTTACATAGACATTGGGGGTTTAAAAAAAGAAAAGACGAAAATAAGGGTAAACCAAAGGAAAAAAAACCGCAAAACTTTTTTGAAATTTTTTCCCCTTCCCAAAATTTGGGGGAAAACCCGGAAAATGGGTTTAATGATAATTTCCCGTGCCGGCAAATGCAATTACGCAATTTGTGAGTGATAAAGGTGTCAGTGTGGCGTCTGTTAGCATATTCCCGACTCGTAGATCCCCGAGAAAGGTGATAGTGCGTCTCTGTGTAAGAGACGATGATTATGCATCATATCCTTTGCAAGAATGATTTTGGCCACGTGGAATTGTGTGCAAATTATGGAAATCACGTGACAAACTGAGTCATAATAATAGATTGACGCAACGTAGCGAGTATTCCTTACCGCCTCGTTTCAGTAATATAAACTCTTCAGCAGATATCATGACAACAAACAGCACAATGACTGACACGAACCGATTTACGGATTACCGATAGACCATAGCACATAGTCTTCATACAACTGATTTCATTTCTCAATTTGCTATGAAACTTGTTCTAAAATCTCTTTCAGTTATGTTGCAAATTCTATTACTTATTATCATGAATTTAAATGTAATGTGTTGGAATGTTTCAGGTCTAATGTCAAGTTCGTCGTACTTATGCGATGCACTGATAAAATATAAAGTGGATATATGTGGTATATCTGAACATTTTCTGACTCCACAAAATATGCACTTCGTTGACACCCTTATATCAAACTATAAGTTTCATATCATATGTGACAAAGATTTATATGTACCAAGTTCACGCAGAATAGGCAAAGGTGGTGTAGGTATATGTTACCATAAACGATTAGATCATCTTATTGTTCCATTGAATTGTGATGATGACCGTATCTGTGGTGTTCAAATACAATTATTGCCTGGCCAGTACATATTTATTTTTCAACTCTATTTGCCATGTTCTAACCATTCGATTGCAAGTTATAGGGATTATATCGATAAACTTTATGATATTTGGAATACATATTCAATGCATGGTGCTGTAGTCTTCATGGGCGATTATAACGCCCAGTACCTGGAAAACGGTAGTACACGTGATAAATTAATGTTCAAATTTATTTCTGATACAAGTTTAAGTGTTGTTAATGTATTACCTATGTGCAGAGGACCCATGTACTCATATGTTTCGTATGATGATAAGAGCCGTACTTTAATTGATCACGTGTGTGTACCCACTGATATTTTAGATTGTGTAACTGGTTGTCAGATTATTGATGACCATTGTCTTAATGTCTCAACACATAGGCCTGTCTTAACAAAGTTTACATTTCCAGTTAATTTATCAAATGAAAATTTAAATGTTGCTGAATCTGATAAAACAGTGAACTGGAAAAAAGTTGACGATGATTTGATTTATCAATATAATATGTTGCTAATGAGTGATGACGACCTATGTCATCTGACACACTGTGACCTTGACACGGCAGGAATTGACCATGCCTATGAAACTATTGTCACAAAAGTGAATAACTGTGCTATGAGCGTATTTCCTAGAAAAAGATATGTGACATTTTTGAAGCCATATTGGAACGACGAACTATCTTCTGCCCATAAAACAATGTCGGAACTTCGTGCAATATGGTGCCGAGAGGGTCGTCCACGGGGTGGTGGTCACCAAGCTTATACAACCTATAAATGTGCTAAGAAGAAATTCCGTAGATTACATAGAAATGTGACATTTAAATATTTGCGTTTCTTAAATGAAGAAATGGATCGTACGGCAGAGCTTGATTCTGATCGTTTTTGGAGACAAGTTAAGTGTAGACGCAAAAATAAACAATCGAATCTTTGTGCTGGTATTAACTTTGACGGTCGTGTTGTTAGAGACCGGAGTGAAATTACTGATGGATGGAGAAAGTATTTCGAAAATCTGTATTCTTCGACAGAAAGTGTTCAATTTGATAATGAATTGTTCAACAGAGTGGAGCGTGAGGCGTCTACTCTCGACAATGTTCAGCATGACACGACCGTCGTTGTACTTCCTGAAGATGTCAGCGATGCAATACTTAGTGTTCCGAAATGTAAAGCAGGCGGGGTTGATAATTTGCAATATGAACATTTTATACATGCAAGGACTATTATTTCACCTGTACTTGCCAATCTTTTTACTCAAATGCTTCGGAAGAGTTATGTCCCAGTATCTTTAAAGCGCGGTGTGATAGTAACATTACACAAGGGAGGTAATAAACGTAAAGATCAACCAGATAATTATCGCGCGATTACTCTCACATCTGTTGTTCTTAAATTGTTTGAAACTATTGTTATGAATCGATGCAAACACGAAATATTATCATGCATAAACAAACAGCAAGGAGGCTTTCAGGAAGGTTTAGGGTGTTTGATGACTTCATTCATTGTCCGTGAAAGTATCCACTATTCGCGAGAACTTGGATCTTCAGTCTACGTATGTTACCTGGACGGTCGCAAAGCATTTGATACAGTATGGCATTCTGGTTTGCTGTATAAACTGAGACATGAATGTAACATTGACAATACGTCTTTCAAAGCTATTCAAGCAATGTATACAGATATGCAAAGTTGTGTGAAATTCCAAGGACTTTCTTCAAGTTGGTTCAACGTTGAGCAAGGCACTCGTCAAGGCGGGAAGAGTTCTCCCGTATTTTACTTATTGTACATTAATGACCTTATACGACAGTTACAAGACAGTGGGCTTGGAATGTGCATTTACAATTTTGATATAGGCTCACCAACCGTAGCAGACGACATGATGCTGATGTCGTACTCAGTGAGCGGTTTAAATGAAATGTTGAACATCTGTAACACATACGCTAACAAATGGCGATACCAATATAATCCTGGAAAGTGCTCTGTAGTAGTATACAATGATAACAACAGGGATAATATTAGTAAAACATTCAAACTGGGATCAAACACAATTGCTGAGCAGAATCAATATGCTCATCTCGGCATTATAAGCGACTCATACTTAAACACAAAAAGGTGCATTGAAGAAGCTTGTAGGAAGTTGAGAGGAACGTTTCTGAGCATCTGCAATAGTGGTGTCCATCCAGATAACTTAAATCCTATATCGTCCAAGAAAATCTACAATAGTGTGGTTATTCCCAAAAGTCTTTATGGCTGTGAGTTGTGGGATGTTATTTCTACAACAGATTTACAACTGCTTGAACGATCTCACAGATTTTGTATAAAAAACATACAGTCATTGAAGACAAATACACTCACAGACTACGTACTAAGCTCCATTGATATGGTGTCCATTGAATCATTAATAGACTACAGAAAGTTGCAATTTTTGGGACAACTATGTCATCTATCAAACAATTATTTAGCAAAAGATATTTTCAACAACAGACTAGTTCGATTTCTGCAATTTAATACTCCATTCCGTGGATTTTTGCCTGATATCTATAGACTTCTACAAAAGTATCAACTATGCGATGTATTACATACATACAAAGATACGGGATCCTTTCCATCGAAAATCGCTTGGAAACGTACACTTACAAAACATATAATTGATACTGAAAAACTTAATCGATATAAAAGGCTAATGACAAGTGATCATGGCGACCTTTTAAGAGCTATGATAAAAGTGAATGAGCCAAATGTACTGTGGCAGATAGCAAAATGTAACCAAACTCTTTTGAATATATGTTCCGTTTTAGTTTCTGCCATTGGAACTCTCTGTTCAAATGAATATATTCGAACGTGTTCAAAGTGTTCGGTGTTAACGGACGATATGACAACGCATTTGCTGCTGAACTGTTCTGAAAACAATTTATTAATTGAAAGTATGTGGACCGCCTTGGCATGGACTTGTTTTCGGACTTGATAGGCCGTGAGCCTAGGGAGCAGTGTGTCAGGTGCCTTAGCTTGGCCATCCAGAATAACGATACGAAATTTTCAAACTTTTGGATGACTAAGTGTATGTTCAAAATGTACAAAGTCCATTAATCAGAAAATAGCACAATTCTTTTGAAAGTATTGTTTTTATTTTATAAGTATCGATGTTATGTCTACTGGAACAAAGCTGAACTTTGTGAATGAATAAGAGAAATAATCATAAATTATGCATATTTAATTTGCATTTATACATGTACATGAAAATTATATTCGCACATATCTTTTACATTTAATTGCAAATTTACTGTATGTATTCATAATTGCAAAAGTGTATCGATTTTGACTGTATTATACAGTTGTTTCATACTCCATTTATAGCAGTAGCATAGCAGATTTAAGTTTAAAATGAATGATATTTACCATTAATTAAGTAGTTATAGGAATTAAAAATCATTTTGTTAAATAATTCATTTCAAACATCAGAACTTTCCGTTTAGCGTTGCTTAAAAATATTTTTTTTAATGAATTGTTCAATCAGTGTAACTTGGATTATTACAATAGTGAATTAAACAGTAACCGTTTATATTCTTTATGAAAATGACATTTAGATTATCTAGTGAACTGGTCTAGGTTTTCATAAAAATGTCATTGAAATAAAACTTGTAGATTTGTTTCCCTGCTCTCTATTTCCTAGTGTTTCGTTTTCGTACTAGGGTTAGAGGGAAGTCTAAATCATATACAAGCATTTTTTCCCGTCTTAATTCTTACTCAGTGCTATACTTTTCAGTTAGGGGCAAATCATATAATTGTGCTGTCCAATGTATACATTTTATAGATTACTTGCATTTGTTTTTCTATATTCTGTCTTGTAATGTATATATCACATTTGTATACTTGTTTTGTCTGTAGTTATTTAAAAACTGGTTGTGTAATTGTCGTTCAAATCTTCATGTATTATGGAGGATAATAAATAAATAAGTATAGCAAAACAAAGCTATGTCTATGAAATATTTCATTAGAATTCAAAGACAGTTTTTAACTTATGTCGTTTTTATAACCATTTCATCATAGAATCTCTATGCAATTTAATATTCATGAATAGTGTACGTTATCCGTTGTTATTTTACTAGATGTTCGGTGATAATTTCACGTATACACACCCGCTTTCAATAAAATATACTGACACAATTCTTTAATTTTAGGTATTCTGTAATCATTTTAATCAAAAATATCATCAATAATTTTACTGTCTACAAAGTACGGTCATTAAATACATAGCTGTTTACTACAAAAAATTTTTTATGTGTGACTTGGTTTTAATTACTGTTTAATTACTGTTTAATGTTATATTCATAGCTCGTTGGTTTAGGGATTTGGGTGCAAGAGTTCAATACTAAATAGTTGGTGTCTGTGGCATTAATGGCTCGTTGGTCTAGGAATTTGATTCTCACTTCGGGTGCGAGAGAACCCGGATTCTTTTCCCGCACATTTTACAGAAGCTAATAGCAATAACTGAGTGAAAAGGTTCTTTTTGAATCTTTGGAGCAAATGACATTACATTTTTAACCGCTGATCATTTTATTCATCTCATTTACTGATACAATACAATACAATACAATACAATATACACATTTCTTGTAGTTGTAACCATATGAGTTAATAGAAAAAAATGTCTTAATATTATCAAGTAAAACGAGAAGTGGATTTCTCCTAATAATAAAATTTAAGATTAATAAGCAAACAGGGCTCGTCCGGGATTTGAACCCGGGACCTCTCGCACCCAAAGCGAGAATCATACCCCTAGACCAACGAGCCGCATAAAATTAATGTCTGGAGTATGTTGACATCGTCAACACGGCTTCGATATCAACATTTATATATATAATTTCTTTCGTTTGAGGAACGAATTAGAAGAAAATTATTTTCCCTTAAGGTATCGTAGTCATCGTCAGGATATTTAGTAAAGCGTGACATGAGTGCACGATATTTTCGTGCAGTATTTCAGTTTGTGTAAGTTCATTCATTCATTCATTCTACCGACCGGTTTACATCGTTAAATTTTTTATTTCTTTTTCAAAAATAGAAAGTACATAATTATAAATAAAATATGTTTATCACACACCCATGCCGATTTTGCGACTCCGTAAATATGGTATTGCACGGCCGTGCATATATTTTGACGTGACGTCATTAGCGTTAACAAACATAGTGTAAAGACGCGCTAAATGTTAGCGTTATACTATAGGCGCGTCAATGAAAAATGACTCTTATTTCACTTTAAACTGTCTTTATTTTGAGTATGTGATAAATAGAATATTAAATTCGTGTAAGTTCATTACTGAATTTATTGCACTCGTTGAATTAAATAATATTATGCTCGCCAGAGGCTCGCATAATATAATTTTATTCAACTCGTGCAATAAATTCAGTATTGAACTTACACTCATTCAATATCCTCTATTTCATTCATAGGTAGAGTGTTAACAGATATGCATTTGTAGGTTTGTAAAATGGCGTCAAAGTGTTTTCTTTAAAGTAGTACATATACATTATTGTGTGATATAAAATATGAATTGTTGTTCCATCGGTTACCCAAGTGCTTCGGTTACAAATTACAATTTGAAATTGAAAGTAAGACTGAGTTGTGTTTTTATTCGTTGAATGTGTTGAATGTGACTTAGTAGATTGAGGGAAATATAATTTTCTAATTAGAAATGTATGTTAAAATAGCCTCCGCTAGTGGGAGCAAAATTGTGGTAGTCATTCAGCGTTGAGAGAGCCCACCACTTCGCACATTAATTCAACTAAATTTGAAAGTTCATTATTTCCAATCCATAATGGTTATTATACCAAATGTATTTAGTATATTTGAATAACCAGTGGTTATAAATTTCGAAATCGTGTACTGTATCTGTAACTGTGTTTACAGCTATTCTATTTTAAAAGCTGTGTGATTTGGGGAATGAAAATATTTTATATGATTATGGTGTACGTTAAATGAATGATAAATAAATAAATATGTATATATGATATTTATAGGAATGAATTTTATACGTTGTTTCTTAGAGAGCAATTTTGTTACAAGGAAATTTTATTTCTTTTCGAAATTTTAATTCTCATATTCAGGGTAAAGATGTTATGGTGACTTCCCAGCTTTAACAGACGATGATTTACGGATTACACTTGATGCCCCTCTGCCTTTTTTGTAGACTAAGGTCCATTAAATACGTGGATTTGGTGATACGTTTTACACTTTAATACTTAACGTTGTGATAATAATTTGGAGATACCGGTAACTTATTCCTTAAATATATATCTTTCTTCTGATATAGGCTTGTTGTAAAATTAATGGACTCTTTCGGGATTTGAACCAGCGGCCTTGTGCATAGATGGTAGGCCTACAATACATTAGGTCAAAATGAAACGTAGATTTGGCGTTTTGTTTTTAGTTTTTATTAAAAAAAGGACGGTAACGTTGATCGAACCCGTGATTTCTCTTAAAATAATGTGTTTTTATAGTAAAGAAACACTTATTTCTTAAAAAGTATTGTCATTGTCATGTTGTAAAAGTAATGGGCTCGTCCGGGAATTGAACCCGGGACCTCTCGCACCCGAAGCGAGAATCATACCCCTAGACCAACGAGCCATGACAGTTTACATTAAAGACAGTCTATTAAAACCAATTTACACAAATTGGATAATATATGAAATTATTGCATCATGATTCTTTAATGTTTTGTATGATAACTTAAAAAGTTATGTTATACTGTTATACTAAAGAAGAAACCAGACATGGTCATATGTTGCTTCAACCAGGTTAAAAAAAAAGATAGTTAACCAAAAGTTGGGCTCGTCCGGGATTTGAACCCGGGACCTCTCGCACCCTCAGCGAGAATCATACCCCTAGACCAACGAGCCATGGATTCCATATATAGTTATATGTTCTCTTTAAATGATAATTGAAAGGTCACAGTAATATTTATGTTATATTTTTCTTTCTGATTTTTCATTATTGTTTTATATTTTATTCTTTATTTATTCATTTCTTTTTTTTTTCTTTCCATAAGTAATTGACTTTTTACTATGTCGTTATCTTGTTTCCTTAATACAGTGACACCGGTTTGTATTACAGTCCTGATTTTTTCGTTTACAGTGTTTAGAGTGTCAATCACTCTTTGATCCGCTTCCAACACAAATATTTGTGATCCTCATAGGGTTCAAATCCGCGACCTAAAAGTTGAATGACAGATAACAGATCTTAAACTCTTAACCATCTCTTTCCTTCCACGTTATTACAAGAACATATTTCAACAAATCTACAAATGAGCCACGTCACGACAAAACCAACATAGTGGGTTTGCGACCAGCATGGATCCAGACCAGCCTGCGCATCCGCGCAGTCTGATCAGGATCCATGCTGTTCGCTTATCAACCCTATTACAAGTAGAAAAACTAATAGCGAACAGCATGGATCCTGATCAGACTGCGCGGATGCTGTTGATGATTATGTTGGTTTTGTCGTGACGCGGCTCAAATGTATATAGAACATCTGCTTGAATGGGCATGATTTTTCGTTTACAACAGCAAAATACTATTCATGTTATTACTTTAGCCGGAGAAGATTTTTTCATGTAGTACTGGTTACATCAAGTAAAATGCAGTAAATATCTTTATATTCATTGGTTTACATACATAATGTTGTTTTGGGCATCGCATGAAAGATAAATATCTAGAAAATATAAGATTGATAAGAATACCTGTACACTGTATTCGTCCATTCCCTGACCAGTATTCGACTACACTATGGGAGTAAAACCAGAGTACAATGTATAATGTATTGGTCCATTCCCTGACCAATATTGGACTACAGAATGGGAGTAAAACAAGAGTACAATGTACAATGTTTTGGTCCATTCCCTGACCAATATTGGACTACAGAATGGGAGTAAAACAAGAGTACAAGGTACAATGTATTGGTCCATTCTCTGACCAATATTGGACTACAGTATGGGAGTAAAACCAGAGTACAATGTACAATGTTTTGGTCCATTCCCTGACCAATATGGGACTACAGAATGGGAGTAAAACAAGAGTACAAGGTACAATGTATTGGTCCATTCCCTGACCAATATTGGACTACAGAATGGGAGTAAAACCAGGGTACAATGTACAATGTTTTGGTCCATTCCCTGACCAATATGGGACTACAGAATGGGAGTAAAACAAGAGTACAAGGTACAATGTATTTGTCCATTCCCTGACCAATATTGGACTACAGAATGGGAGTAAAACACGAGTACAAGGTACAATGTTTTGGTCCATTCCCTGACCAATATTGGACTACAGAATGGGAGTAAAACCAGAGTACAAGGTACAATGTTTTGGTCCATTCCCTGACCAATATTGGACTACAGAATGGGAGTAAAACAAGAGTACAATGTACAATGTTTTGGTCCATTCCCTGACCAATATTGGACTACAGAATGGGAGTAAAACAAGAGTACAAGGTACAATGTATTGGTCCATTCTCTGACCAATATTGGACTACAGTATGGGAGTAAAACCAGGGTACAATGTACAATGTTTTGGTCCATTCCCTGACCAATATGGGACTACAGAATGGGAGTAAAACAAGAGTACAAGGTACAATGTATTTGTCCATTCCCTGACCAATATTGGACTACAGTATTGGAGTAAAACCAGGGTACAATGTACAATGTTTTGGTCCATTCCCTGACCAATATTGGACAACAGAATGGGAGTAAAACACGAGTACAAGGTACAATGTTTTGGTCCATTCCCTGACAAATATTGGACTACAGAATGGGAGTTAAACCAGAGTACAAGGTACAATGTATTGGTCCATTCCCTGACCAATATTGGACTACAGTATGGGAGTAAAACCAGAGTACAATGTAAAATGTTTTGGTCCATTCCCTGACCAATATTGGACTACAGAATGGGAGTAAAACAAGAGTACAAGGTACAATGTATTGGTCCATTCTCTGACCAATATTGGACTACAGTATGGGAGTAAAACCAGGGTACAATGTACAATGTTTTGGTCCATTCCCTGACCAATATTGGACTACACTATGGGAGTAAAACAAGAGTACAAGGTACACTGTATTTGTCCATTCCCTGACCAATATTGGACTACAGTATTGGAGTAAAACCAAAGTACAGTGTACAATGTTTCGGTCCATTCCCTGACCAATATTGGACTACAGAAGGGGAGTAAAACAAGAGTACAAGGTACAATGTATTGGTCCATTCCCTGACCAATATTGGACTACAGTATGGGAGTAAAACCAGAGTACAATGCACAATGTTTTGGTCCATTCCCTGACCAATATTGAACTAAAGAATGGGAGTAAAACAAGAGTACAAGGTACAATGTATTGGTCCACTCCCTGACCAATATTGGACTTCAGTATGGGAGTAAAACCAGAGTACAATGTACAATGTTTTGGTCCAGTATGCGAGTAAAACTAAAGTAGAATGTATTGGTTCACCACATGCCGATATTGGACTACAATATGTAAACCTACATATTGTGTAAGAAAGTAATGATTCCAGTTACTAATACGGATATGACATTTTCGAAATCATAGCAATATCGCGCGTGCCTAGAAATAAGCACATGGACAAATAGTTGACTGGAAAAGTGAAAAATTCAAAAACGCTGGAAACGCAATTGAGATCGTAATCTTTTTTCTTCCTATGTTACAGTAAAATGTAACTTCCTACCTGTTGCTTCGTTTGGAGACCATCTTATACCACTGTGAGACGAGCTGGCCGTGTTTGCGTACTGGTGTAGGGCATTTTCTGTGTCACAACCGTTATCAAGGCCTAAAGGTTTGAGCCAAGCTAGATGAACGCTGTCAATGTCTGCTTCAATTACCTATTCACATATAGATACTTATATAAGTTCCTGTTCCTGCTATTAAACCATTATTTAAACACTTATAATACTGCAAGTTTGTAACGTCGCTTTTCATTGGATAATCGTGACGTTTATATAGTTTTACATACCCGGCTCATGTCGATTCATAAAGAAATCTCGCTTAATTCCTCTAAAAATGATGCTTGTTGTATTATAAATTCGTTTTAAATATTTCTGACAGGTTATATGGCCTAGCGGCTCGGGTTATATTTACAAACAACCGTTTATATAGGGCCATATAACCTGTCAGAAATATTTATAACTAATAATGTTTGCCGTTTATAAAGAAAGATAGATTTATTCGTTTCTTAGGCATAATGTGCCTTTAAAAGCTGACAAGACTTTAAAATGCATTTACTTTACAATTCAAGAGATGTAGATCTATCATACTTTAATAGTTAATATACATGAGACCTTGTGTCAAAAATCAAAATATTTCTTTCAACACTTACCCTCGGAGGTACAGGGACAGGCGCAGGTCTCTCCATATCTCTCATGGGTTGGTAGACCAAGTCAATGTAACAGTGCATTCGAGCCTCTTGTTGCGGTGTAAAGTGGTCTGTGCACGTGTCATCTAGATAATTTATACGAAATGATAAAACACAGTACGGACACTCACCAAAACAGCATTGTTTTTTTATAATTCTATTTATTTTAAAATATATCAGTTCTCTTTTAACATCTATATAATGTACAACCACTCAGTAAACCATTGTTTATATTGTCTATATCATAATTTCCCAATTCCCATAAATTTAACTGCAGAATTCATAGTAACTAGTAGCTTTTGTTTTTTGTTTGTCTTTAAAGGGAGAGGTACAGAAAATAAAATGAGACAAACAAGATTGGTTTGTGCAGCAAAAAAAATTCCCCGGCCCAAATGTGTTTATAGTAACAAAAATATTATGATAAAATTTCCTACAGATAGAATAATTGTCCCTAATGGTCAAGGCCATATCAGTGCCAAGGTCATAAAATGTCCATGTCAAACTAAAAGTCTACATTAGTCAGGCGGTTTGTTGTTTGTTGCAAATTTTAAAGAATTAAGGTGCTTTGACCAAGCTAGAGTTGTCAACGCACAGACAGACAGACATACAGACAAAATCAAACATCTGGCGATATATCAATGGTTGTCATAAAAAGTGAAAAAGTCAAATGGCGTCAATGTTTTTCACCTACAGGACATTGACTTTTGCTTATTTTTAGGGCAAAATGAAAATAATAACACTTTAATTTTGCCAAATCATTCAATTTAAATAGTTTTTGAATCATAATTACACATAATGTTGACATCTAGAATTCGAAAAATTCAAGGTCTAAACAAATTAATTGATTTCATTGAAATGGTGCACGTTTCTTTTCAAAGTAACCTTCAAAAAATATTTTTAGATACAATAAAACAGTGCTGATTTTAGTACATGATTATGTTTTCATTCGTTAAAAAATATTTTAGAGTGTATTATAAGTTATAAAAGCATGTTTGACCTTTATCAAAATTAAAAAAAACAACAATAAACAACAAAAAAACAGATCAATGTAATAAAGAAAGTTTCATACAGAAAATATATTAACTTATACTTCAGATTCACGTCGTACATACTTTTCGACCTACGATAAAATCTATGGCGAGGTGTTTCAAATGAGAAATTTAGTTGGTCTAGACCTGGTGACAATATTACATATCACATACAGTTCTTCTTATGGAATTTTAGAAGCTCACCAATCAGAATGATCAGGTGACTTATAATTATAATACGGAAGTCTGACTTACCTGCATAACTCATGTAGTTGGTATAAGGGGTGTTTTCAAACGTTTTATGGTCACACCCATTCGGGTCTTCTTGATGTTTTGGTTCTCTGCAGAAACGGTTTCTCGGAGTGGGGTTTGTATCAGAACACAAGTCACCTGAATAGAAGAAAAAACGTTTTCAATATAGGTATATAAACGAGTTGATAATCGCTTTGTACGATACACAATCACATTTCTTAGGTTATATTTACGGTTAAAAAGAACAGAGGTGATATGCAATATATTTTAAATACATTTTTTCCGTTTTTTATGGAAATAGCTTCGTCATTATCACCCGTACATATGTACTTGGTCATAAAAAAGCTTAGTCATTATCACCACATAATTGGTCATTCTCTTAAGTTAAAATATATAAAGAATTTAAAAAAAAAATGAAAATTAGAGTATTGCATTTCACCTATGTTTACAGAAGTGAAAAATTTGGTGAGCATCATATATATTTCAAACAAATGGAGAAGGCATGGTAATAATACTCGTATGCCATGATTGTCGTAAAAACTCCCGCTCATTCCTATTGCAATGACCATGATTTATGACATATTCATTCAGTAAAAAGAATATGGTTATAAGAAAAATGTTGTATTGTTGGAAGGCACATTTTTAAATTTAATTCATTGTATTTGAACATCTTCAGATTACATAATTGTTCACAGTAATTTCATCGAATTATTTTGACAAAAAAAAACCAAAAACAACAAAAAACAAAACAACAACAACAACAAAATACAACAACACCACACCCTGATAAGTTCATACTATTTTGAAACTATGACGAGTCGTAATTAGGCCAATTTAATTTAGCAAAATATGTTAACTGTATAAAACTGTTTGTACCGTATACAGTACTTAAATGGCAAAAAAAGGAAGAATTTTATGATTTATTACAATTAAAATATCCCAGATTTATGATAAATGGATGAAATAATTAGAATATAAAGTAGAGCATATTTTACCAAGAACCAACGAGGGATGTGTTTCTACACAGGGATGGTCACATGACATCTCAGAAACGCCTCTATGCACGTGCCAGAGACCAAATATATGACCAAACTCGTGAATCAGTGCCTTCGATTTGCCGAGTTTTCCAAAACTATTCTCGTGCATCACAATTCCACCTGCAAAAAAATGAATAAATAATAAATAAATCGTAACTGCACACGCTCAAAGTGTCATTTCAAAATTAATGTGACGTCTTTAAGATACAAAAATAATAATAATGATAATAATGATATAAAAATCATTTCAAGTTTTTTCATTGGTATGTTTTTACAGACGTTCAGCAAATGTTTTTAAAATAGACACATTGCACAACAGTTTGTGTAATAGGTTATAACTGAACACAAGTCAGTCTATGAATACGAATGTTGTTAAACAATACATTAGAATGAGGGTACAGCTTCTTTCGATGTTCGATAATTTTTCAGTTCTTAGACAACAACACGAATAGCTTTTTTTAAATAATGTTCAGAAACTAGGAATAAAGTAAGGCGACAAATGCTGGCAAATAACATATCATATTATCTATACCCATTGTAGAGTAAACATTTTTCTCCCAGGGGTATGTTGCTAATCCTCGAAATGTGTCCGTGTCCCAGCTTGACGTTACGAAAAACACGTTGATGACGTCATCACCGGCTATTTGTAACTCCATTTTCAACTCTTCAATGTTCATGTAGCCCCTACATTGTATCAAATTAATATATACAACTACTTTTCCAAACAGTTCATATGAACAAACTTCTTATTTTAAACACATAATTATTTAAAACTAACCTAAATCATTTCAAATACATATAAAGAAAACAGTTATATAAATCAACCTCATGGGCCAATTATAATTCAAATCAAGATATCTCGTGTTTTATAATTCAAAATCTCATATGTTTCATAAGTCAATATCGCATGTGTTTTATTAGTCAAAACATCATGTTTCATTAGTCAGGATTTCACCTGCTTTATTTTTGAAGATATCACGATTTAATACGTTAAGATCTTACGTGTTTTTTAGTCAAAATATCATGTTTTATCAAAGTTAAGATCTCACGTGTTTTATTAGTCAAAATATCATGTTTTATCAAAGTTAAGATCTCACGTGTTTTATTAGTCAAAATATCATGTTTTATCAAAGTTAAGATCTCACGTGTTTTATTAGTCAAAATATCATGTTTTATCAAAGTTAAGATCTTACGTGTTTTTAGTCAAAATATCATGTTTTATCAAAGTTAAGATCTTACGTGTTTTTAGTCAAAATATCATGTTTTATCAAAGTTAAGATCTTACGTGTTTTTAGTTTAAATATCATGTTTTATTAAAGTTAAGATCTTACGTGTTTTTAGTCAAAATATCATGTTTTATCAAAGTTAAGATCTCACGTGTTTTATTAGTCAAAATATCATGTTTTATCAAAGTTAAGATCTCACGTGTATTACCACTCTTTATTAGTAAATATATAACTATTTTATTAGTCAAAATCTGGCGTGGTCTATAAATCAAATTCTCATATTCAATTTCAATAAATCAAGATAACGTTTTAATTGGTCAATATCATATTTTCTTACAAACCAAGACCACTCAATTTTGTAATCAAGATCGCAGGTATTTTCATTACTAAAGATCCAACATAACGTTGTATTTATGAATTAATATCTCACATATATAATATCAAGATCCCACACTCTTTATATCAAGGACTGGTATTAAATAAAACAGTGGTTCACAGTTTTATATGTCAGTATATCATGTTCTTTTCAACTTAAGATCTTACTTATTTTATCAGTCTTATATAAAAAAAAATATCTCAGGACGTATATCATTGAAATCTTAATTTTCTAAAATTATATATTTCTTAATACAGGTAAAGCAAAATATCATGTTATATAATATCAAGATTTAATTTTTATAAGTCAAGAAATCATGTTCTTTGCTAATGAAGATCTCAATTTCTTTTATAAATCAAGATCGCGCACCCTTAACACTGATGGCATCGCTTTATTTAAAAATCAAAATCGGGCTTGAATTCTAGTCAACAACAAGTGTTTTGAATATAAAATAAGATTATATTGTATTCAATGAAACAAGTTCACAATACCTTTGAGGGTTCTCGGGGTTTATGCATGTATGATAAGCCTTCTCATCTCCTGGTTTACAGCAATCACCGTTGTCATAGTTATGATAAGCTTTGTTACATTCAGAATTACACTCTCCGTTTCCAAGCAAATCTTTTTTGCATTCAGATGTCACGTGGTCACAATCCCCGCCGTCATTTCCGGTTGTAGAATGCGCGCATACTTGGTCGCAATAGCCGTCGCCTATTTGATACGGGTGGCAATCAAACATAAAAACTTTTTGCAAAAGTGTCGTATTTTTTACACGTCGGACCTGAAGATCCAAGCTGATGTTATATTGGTTAAACACTTTATTAAGTATTCTGTGCTGTTCTAGAATCTGTTTATCGTAGACTTGTGCTTTCTTCCCGTTGTCATCAAGAACATTCACCACCCTGTACCGTATCTCTTTTTCATTCCGCAGATTTGCATTGTTCAGATAGCTTATTACAGTTTCCGGGTCATCACAAACAGTCCGACCACAAGGGGGCGCTTCAAGACGAACCGTATGATACGGTAGAACGACATCAGACGTAACAAGCTCTGGATTTTCATCCGACAGTATTTCCCAATTGTCCAAGCTCTCAAATGCATCTACTACAACAGAGTTGTCTAAACGAGAAAAATCATTGGAATGTCTGTTAATGTTTTCAACAATCTCGGCATGACTTAAAAGCACGGTTCCACAATCCAAACTCATCAATTTTCCCGCGGTAATAAATATCCTCGTCTGGCCGTCCACCCATTATTAAACTAATGCAGCTTTTGACATGTTGCCTGAATATGGCGCCATTTTGTTCTCCATTGAGCGAAACTTCTGCTCCGTTCATAAAAAGTTTCATCGAAGATCCATCGTATGTTGCGGCTATATTTGTCCATGTGTTTGGCTCAAAAGGTTTGTGCGACAGAATATCAGACGATGAGTCTGCGTCATTGGAATGTAAAGAAAAGACAACTCTAGCATTATGTCTGGAGTATGACGGAAGCTTGAACCCGATAGTCCAACCGATACTTTTGTCGCTACTACACGCGTCGTGTACGCCTGACAATATAAATTAAAGTCTTCATGAGATATTACATAGAACGGCTGCGTGATTTCATGGGTAATGTTAATGAGCGAGACTAAAGGCTTTGTAGGATCGATATTTTTTCTTCCGGTTAATTAACTGTGCAGTGCAGTTGCCCCATATTTCATTGCCCCGGAAGTTTATTTGTTATTTTCCGGGGTAGCGAAGGTAGAGCAGTTGCCCTGTGAGACAACTATGGTTTTCATTCATACCCGGGTTGGGGGTCAGATCGTTACCCTGGATTAATACTTCAGAGTACAATCACATATAATTCGGGCATATTCAAATCAATAAAACAATGTTTTTTAATAGGCTGTCGCCCTTGTCAAAACAGTTGAATAACTGTGTTATATGCATCATAATTTATATTATATGCATTATGATTTGTGTTGAATGCAATGTGATTTGTGCGGTGTGTACATGTATTATGATTAGTGTTGTATGCATTATGATTTGTGTTGTATGTAGTATGATATGTGTTATTTGCATTATGATTTGTGTTATATGCATTATGATTTGTGTTATATGCATTATGATTTGTGTTATATGCATTTTGATTTGTGGTGTGTGCATTATGATTTGTGTTATATACATAATGATTTTTGATATATGCATTTTTATTTGTGTTATATGTATTATGATTTGTGTTATATGTATTATGATATGTGTTATATGCATTATGATTTGTGTTGCATGCAATATGAATTCTGTTATATGCATTATGATTTGTGTAGTCTGCATTGTGATTTGTGTTGTGTGCATTATGATTTGATGTTGTATGCATTCTATCGGAACATATCGGCTATTAATGATAAAAAAATAATATCTGAAGTTTGACGGAAAGGTCCGAGAAGACGGGGTTGGTGTGCATTTTGATTTAAATTGCAATTTCGGAATTAAGTTTATGTAAAAGTTTATTAAATCAAATTTGGCGCGACCAAGTTAATTATGGAAATACGTACTAATAAATTTTGATTAAATGCACAAGCAAACACAAGTGATTATAAATCTATAAATCTTGTTATATTTTCCCAGTATTTCGACCATACAATATGATTAGTGAAATCCGGGTCAAAATCTCACACTGTCGTAGGTTAAGTTGCCCTGATTTTGACTTAATCTTATTAATTATTTTCTTAAGATACCTGTAATGGGTATATTTAGGAACCTGATCAAGCTTAATATTTTATCAAAGTAC
The DNA here is from genome assembly GCF_026571515.1 of Ruditapes philippinarum. NCBI lineage: Eukaryota > Metazoa > Mollusca > Bivalvia > Venerida > Veneridae > Ruditapes > Ruditapes philippinarum. The sequence goes on along the minus strand of NW_026852754.1, from coordinate 78,750 downwards.
TCTATTTATCTTATTCAATTGCAAATTTTCAAAGACATTTACCATCAAGTTTTCAAATTATAAGCATTTTTATGTGAATACCCCCTCCCACTAAATTGCCCCCAAAAAAGTGGGGGTAGGGGTAAGGAATATAAATGAAAAAAAAATTTTGCAGCTTTTACCTACAATGTAAGTGTTTATTATGTTTCAAGACATATATTATGATAACAAAATAACAATAAACTGTTCACAAAATGTATTGATTTCAGCCAATTGACTAAAACCTCATCCAAGATTTCTGAAACTTAAAAAAAAACACATAAAAATAGATATAAAATAAGAATTATTATTATTATTTTTTTTAATATTTGGATTGGGGCAAGCAAATTACTTCTATAACTTTTAATACTCTTTCATAGCAATCAAAATATGGAAATTTCATGACCTCTTTCCACATTACTTTTTTGACAAAAATGTGTTTTACTAAATGATGTAAAAAAAATTCCGAAACAAAAATGTACAGCATAGCTGTTACCTGTCTTACTTATCTCTTGGAAAACAGCAGATTTTGTAAAATATGATTATTTATGTGTTTTTCTAAACAGAGGCTATCTTAATAAATATACAGTCATTTAAATGAAATCTTCAAATATTGTTTCATTATATTTGTCATGTTCACATTCTCAAAAATTTCATTGCTAAACTTCCAAAATCTTACAGGAAAATTATTGAAATTTATTACAAGAATAACTATTTCATCACAAGAAACTACTTGAATTCATTGCATCCTCTCAGTAAAATATTGAAATAATATTTAAATAATTTCACTTCCAAAATATCAGAACATAATAACACAAAAGCTGATATATTGAGGATATTGAAGGAATGTTCAATACTGAATTTAGTACTGGCGAGCAAATTATTATTACATTCAACGAATTGAATCAATGCAGTAACGAACCTACATAAATATAATATTCTATGTATCACATGCACAAAATAAAAACTGTTTAAAATAAAAAATAATAATTCTCCATTGATGCGCCTTTATTGTAACTCTAAAATTTATGGCGTCTTTATGTTTGTATAACGGAAATGACATCAGATCTAAATATATGCACAGTCGTACAATACCATTTTTATGAAACCACAACATTGGCACTAGTATATTAAAAATTTGCATACATCACATTCTCAAAATCTTGATACTGTTATAGATTTACTTTTAACACAAATATTTTCAACATGAACATTATGATGTAATGATTTGATGACATCAGGAAGTTCTCGATCCAGTTCTGGTTGCTCATAACGGACGAAACTTCCATTTCACAATAAATTTAAATGACCTCATCATGTAAAAAGCAATAAAATGACTAAACAGTCACAGAGTCACAGAATAAACATAAATATTGTTTACCGGTACTTCACATCTTAGATAAAATTATACTAGTATCAATGGGTGTGTGTATTCTACTCATTAGCTTTTATACTAAAACTCATGGCTATGCCACTAATAAAAATGTTGCATCTGACGTTAACTTTATGAAATACGTTTTGATCTTACATGCAAATCCAAGATCATCCCTTGTATTTATTTATTTTATTATCTAAACTAAAGATTCATGTACATTTATTAACATGTTCACTATGATAATGTACAGTCATATAACCATCATCTGTGACTTTTATGCCAGTTATTCGTTGAGGTTCTACTGCTATTGGCATTGGAGGAATTACATATTGATTAAATGAAGCAGCAGTCTTTATTTCTTTAGCTGCAATCTGTGTTATATGTGGCATCTGGCATCTGTGAACCTCGAACTGCAATAAATATAATGATATTGTACTATAAAGTGACAAAAGATGTACCCATATAGGCTAGCATATTGTAATGGTGAAAACTGTTACCCTGTCTGCACAATTACTTTATGAATTAGAAAATAAATTATAGGATTACTAAATTACATACTGTTTACTCTCCAGAAATTTAGCATGTAATTGGAATAATGATTATTTCAATACTTTACACAGTTTAGAAATGTGACATATGACTTTTATCTCTTTTCTATATTCAAAATCTGGTTTTAGGAAAGCAAATGTCAACTCACTTAGATCTGTAGTTTCCAAATCAAATGTTATAAATGTAGGATTTTCTGTCTTTACTCACAGGTAAACGTTGCGTGGCCATGACTTACACTATACCCCCGTTCCCCCTCTACAACCCAAAACCCTAAAAAAAAATTATGAAAAAAAAAAAAAAAATTTATGACTAAAATATTATAAAGGTATTTTACTCTACTTTCATTTTGCATAGAAATATCACTAGCATCTCAATTATCAGCGCATATATTCATCAATTTTTCACCAATCTTAACAATCTTGGTCTCAAATCTTAGATAAATAAATACTCTTTAAGAAAACAACACTGGCACCTTCGCTGATTATACGTAGCAAGAAATATCCAAGCCCAAACTGTCAACAAATGAAACTCGGAAGAGATCTGATTGCACCGTTTCGGTAAAACTCTCACGAGTAAAACACACTAAATTCACCGTGAAAGAATATTTCTTTGTATTGCGTATTTAAATATGATAAAATTTAGTTATTATTTGTAATAATTGTTCAATCAAGGCATCATATGAAACTATAACGAACCTTTTTTCCTATATGTCAAATTCTCAATCCAAAATGAAAGTAAATTGGCACAGCAGAGTTGTTTCCCTTTAAGTATTTTCATTGGTCCGAGGTTTTCCTGTGACCAATGAAAATACTCCATTTGAAAACAATCTGCAGGCCCATTTTACTTTCATTTTGGAATGAGAATTTGACATATGGGGAAAAAAGGTGCGTTATAGTTTCATAAGATGCTTTGATTGAACAATTATTATAAATAATAACTTAATTTTATCATATTTAAATACGCAATACAAAGAAATATTCTTTCACGGTGAATTTAGTGTGTTTTACTCGTGAGAGTTTTACCGAAACGGTGCAATCAGATCTCTTCCGAGTTTCATTTGTTGACAGTTTGGACTTGGATATTTCTTGCTACGTATAATCAGCGAAGGTGCCAGTGTTGTTTTCTTAAAGAGTATTTATTTATCTAAGATTTGAGACCAAGATTATTAAGATTGGTGAAAAATTGATGAATATATGCGCTGATAATTGAGATGCTAGTGATATTTCTATGCAAAATGAAAGTAGAGTAAAATACCTTTATAATATTTTAGTCATAAAATTTATTTTTTTTCATAATTTTTTTTTAGGGTTTTGGGTTGTAGAGGGGGAACGGGGGTATAGTGTAAGTCATGGCCACGCAACGTTTACCTGTGTCTTTACTGGCTTGAACTTTCCCTTAGAAACTGCATCTGGTAAGGTCTGTATATCTGGGTCTGCTGTATGACCAATACCTAAAATTGTCACATCATATTATATAGATAGCTTTTATACACAGTGCTTGGAAGTGAAAGGAAAAGCTTGCAAATAATATAAGGTTCTGAAGGGTTTTAAGATCCTTATCTATGACTTAAACATCTAGCACCTTGTATCTTACAGTTATTACCATACAAAATTAAGAATAGCATGTGTATTACTTAGGCTTATTATAATGATCACAATGAGAGTCTTATTTTATTTTTTTCTGTAGAAGAAAAATGCTTCTGAATCTAGTGCTGCATGCAAATAAATGATAAACACACCTTCAAACATAAAAAACAAGAGCTATCACAGAAAGTGACAAATGCCCCCCCCCCCCAAGGATCAAGGATTCTAGTTATAAACCACCTACATGTATATTACATGTTAAGTGTGGTGGTAAAAAAATGACAAAGTGTGAACCCCAGCAGTGACCTTTAAGCGAGAAAAAGAAACTTGTGTCTTGTTCACAACACATAGTACATCTATGGTGATTTTATATTTTTAAATAAAAATTGAAACTTTAATGTATATGAAAGTACAGAGCGGACACTATAACATAAACATTGAAAAAGTTTAAACCTCAGCAGTCCCTGTGGTGGAAAATGTTTAACATGAATGATGGCACATGTATTGAAAAGACTATAAATATATTTTATACACTTAATGCTTTTAACTCAGAAGTGGTAAATTATTTTTCGTATTAAGGTGTAAAACAATTTTGACAACAGTCTACAATGGCTTGTTATTTAAATGGCATAAATATTTTTTAGATACATATACTTAATTCTCAATTAAAGAGATGTAAAAATGTTTTGTGGTAACAAGTTAATTACATACTCCATTTCATACTCCATTTGTAAGCCTCTTCAGCTGACCGTCTCTGTGATTTTGCTCAGACAGCTTCTATCACTTCACCAGCCCTTCTCTCAATTTCCTTAAGATTTTCTAGGCTTATCAGCAAGATCAAGAGTGGCAAAGAAATTGTTAACTTTGACAGCCCACCAATGCTGTCAATCATTGCTGTAAATATGACAGAAAAAAAAGCAGTTACAATCATTGTTCAAATTAGATGGTGTATGTGCATAAACCTTAAATGATAATTTTTTAAAATACTTAATTACCTTTTAACTGTTGAGTAATGCTTGAAATTTTTACTTTCTAGCACATGAATAAGATTTTATAAATATTAAAATCACTGAGTTCACTAATATGAGCCTACTGTCATGTGTGAAGTAGAGTATTCTAAGTAGTGTTGGGAATCGGAGGACAAACTCATAATCGATTAATCGGAACAATCGTACAGGCTCTCCGATCAATTAATCGGAATAATCGGACTGAATGTTTTCCAGCATAACTAACTAGAAAATAGAAATCATTATAACTTTTATTTAATATAAATTAATGTTTTATCTAATTGTCTGTTTAACGTATTACAAAATACAAATTCTTCAGTCAGGACACAGTTTACATACATGTAATGATTTTCATATTCATATTCAGAAAAATCAATGTGTCCCTGTTGCCAGCATTTACTTATTTAATCAAAAATAAAGTTTTATTTAAGTGCCTATTTCACAATCAAGCTAAAATAAATATGGTTAAACTAAGGAAATTTTGAGATTCAGGGTTCCAATTCCTGTGGGAACTATTCATGGTCATATAAAATAATAAATTATAATAAATTAATAACTGCTACCAATAATTGATAAAATGTATCTATGTGATTAATAAATTAATTTAATATGCATGATCAGGAATACAATTGTAAGTTACCATTTCACATAAAAAAATTAATTATTTTATTTCATTTTTAATAACAGAATCGCCGTACCATAAACGGTGTCATGGTAAATATAAGTTTAGAAGCCTTTTAAATTTATTATTTAACATTATAAATGGACAGAGTAACGAAGATTGTTACAGTAAAATACAGCATCAGAATCCGATTTTAATTTAAACGGGTGGGGTACCTATGTTTGCATATCCTTTACCACAAAACTTGCACACAACTTTAGCCATGTCCAAGTTATCACGGGTAGCGGGTGCTTCAATATTCAGCTTATGGAAACCAAAATGATTCCAGACATTTGATGATGTTTTCGTGAAGATTGAAGAGTATTCAAATTAAATAGCACAAAGCCAAAAAACTACGAAAAATAACTACCACAAAGGAACAAAAATTAACACTAAGCGACAATCGATTCTGTTCGACCACAATCGATGTCGGCGACATTATCAACATACCGATCTATAATCGGATAGCGGCGACAATCGGCCCATCACTAATTCTAAGACATTAAAGCTGCATATCTTCAGTTAAGCTGACGAGAAAATTAAAATTGAGAGAGAAGTGTTACATATATTGTATTTTTACATTGAAAGTAGCCAGTCGTACAGGCCCGTACTGCTAGACAAAATTTCTAGCTGTGAGTCACAGATGACTAGCATATATGCACTGTTTAGGCTAGCCATACAGCATTTTTTCAATGAAAAATAAGTGCAATGCTTGCACTTCATTTTGTTAATTTCACGGTTCAAAACTGTTCACTATTTAGGGGAGAAGATGTGTAAGCGGCCGGATAGCTCAGTCGGTAGAGCCGCGGTACGGTATTCCGAGGGTCCCGGGTTCGAGTCCCGGTCAGGCTGCACATTTTTCTCACCCTGTGACATTTGGCGCCCAACTTGGGACCGTAATGGTATAAATTCCGAGTTCAATTTCACATTGTTCTCTTTACCCATTAGAAATTCGAGGACGAATTTCAATATAGCGGGGGAGTATGTCACGGTTCAAAACTGTTCACTATTTAGGGGAGAAGATGTGTAAGCGGCCGCATAGCTCAGTCGGTAGAGCCGCGGTACGGTATTCCAAAGGTCCCAGGTTCGAGTCCCGGTCAGGCTGCACATTTTTCTCACCCTGTGACATTAATACAGTCCAAAGATGTAGTTGTATCATTGTATGACACTTTGCTACTAAATAATGTTTACTTTGATGATTATGTGATGTTTAATTATATTTGAATATATGTATTTTGTGACCATGTGCATTTTGTACACATCTTATATGAATAAACTATCTATCTATCTATCTATCTAGTATCTTATTAAATTTTAAGCCAGTTACTCACATTTCTTATGACATTTTCAGCCAGTTACTTAATTGCACTTCTTATTATCGATACATTTTCAGAAATAATGAACATATATACATATTTCTAATTTTCTATTAATTGATTTTAATGATGTTATTCGGCAATTTATATTATGGCGAGATATCGACAGAATTAAATTTACCTATAATAAAACAGTTTTTGTGAGCTGGTGTAAATTCTGTGATATTTACAAGTTACAATTATTAAAATGAGCCGTGTCACGACAAAACCAACATAATGGGTTTGCGACCAGCATGGATCCAGACTGACCTGTGCATCCGCGCAGTATGATCAGGATTCATGCTGTTCGCTATCACTTTGTCTACTTTTTATAGGGGTTGTAAGCGAACAGCATGGATCCTGATCAGACTGTGCGGATGCGCAGGCTGGTCTGGGTCCATGCTGGTCGCAAACCCATTATGTTGGGTTTGTCGCGACACGGCTCAAATTACTTTGTCATTATCTAGTGCCTCGGGGCCTGGCTGATTAACATTCTAAAATATCTAAATTTGTTTCAAATAAAAAATAATAATTACCAAATCCAAGCTTTGTGTTTATTTCAAAGCAGGACATCCCTTCGTTTTTTTGAGGTGTGTTGTTCCATATGAAACCAAATTTACATCTCCTCACTCTAAATTCGAACACATAACGTACAGATAGCCACCCAAGCCATTTTGCAGCTCCCCCACAATGTTGTCGCTTGTGAGAATAAAGGTCCAAGACGACATTCCTTGCAGTGAGCTAAATTTCTAACTAAATCGTCGAACTCAATCACCCGTCTATCTTTCATGTCTTTTCTCCACCCACCTGCCGATCCCTTCTGTCGGTGTTCATAAATTGGACAATTACCAATTTTGCACTTACAAATGTTCAATACGTGAGGGTTATTATGATCCACATGAATATTAGGTTCTTTTCTCAACTTGCGTTTGTTTTTGGCCTTGTAACGGCCTTTTCTGTCTCTTACTTTCATTTTCACTTAAGTGACTTCTGCGGTCTATTTTCTGAAATCGTGACGTCATATAGGGGTACGTTACGATACCGAAATCAACTTGATTTCGGTAAAGTTACCGAAATCAACTTTTCATTACCGAAATCAACACGTAAAAACCAAACTAGTTAAAATATTGCTATTATTTCTTCATTATTTGATGAAAAATAATGAAATAGACTTTCAGTTAAAAAATCTATTGAAAATATTTTATTTTAATGATGTTATTAACAAAAATGTAATTATTGAGTTACTTCCCTTTGTTCTAAACAACCCTTTTATGTGTGTTTAGCATTACCGAAATCAGCTGTGAAGTTTAAATTATGTATATAATTAGTTAGATAAATTAATTAATATATTAGATAACTCTAGTAGAGCTCTATTTTATAGACATATTTCTGTTTTTAAGTTTCAACCATATCTAAATATTATCAATGTTGAACGGTTTTTGTAAAGATCTCACTAGGTTAAGAGTATCATCTCATAGATTGCACATAGAATCAGGTAGATGAACTAAACCAAATAGTACACCTTTAAATGATAGAAAATGTTTTTCATGTAAATGTCTTAGAAGACGAATACAATTTCATATTGGAATGCAATGTATATAATGATTTTAAGAAAAAGTCTGATACCGCCATATTAGGTCATGTTATATATCTGCACGTGATTGTCGTGCATAACAATTTTCTTATCAAATCGTATTTTTTAAAAAGCTATGATCGGACAATGATGGAAAAATAAAATACTTTGTAATATGAGTTAAAGATATTTATAAATTTTGTACATGTTTATGTTTTATGAAGAAAAAAATATCCCACTTCAACCGGAAGTTTATGATTTTCTATTATAAATTTGAATACAGATATATAATTCGACTGCTCTTAAAATGTTCCAAAAAAAAATTGTATAATGTATCAGGCAGTAAACTTGGAAATTGGAAAGTTTGTGTCTTTCTTTTATTGAACAGTTAAACTATATATTAACAAATCGCTAAACATATGTTATGGGGACTCTTTATCATAATATTTTAAAAAATTTTAGTCATTTATTTAAATGTTTATTAGGACATAAACAGATGGTTCATTATAATCTTTATCTTTAATAACATTGTATGCCAACTGTACCTCCTGTCTTAATTACTTCATATTACCGCCTCCGTGGTCGAGGGGTTAGAGTCGATGACTTCTAATCCAGTTACCTCTCTGGCGTGGGTTCGATCCCCGGGAGATGCTTTGGTACATTGTAGTTTGGCGCGGAGGAAGGTAGTCTAGTACTGGTGTAACTCTCCAGGAACGATGGTTAGGAAACTACCCGCCTATATGACTGAAATACTGTTGAAAAAGGCGTAAAATGAAGCAAACAAACAAACAAAACTTAATTACTTCACACCTTACTTAATACAGTAATACACAACATGTCAAATCGTACTTGTAAGTTACAACATTTCATAATTGAAATTTGTCAGTATAAAGTGTTCCATTTTTTCCATCATATAAATATATACCAGTCATTCCATAAATGTATGCTGTTTACAGATATGAAATTTAAAATGATTTTAAATCGATCAACATAAAATCATGACTTAACACTTTTTCAATAAGTAGAATATGTCCGGGACATCAAAAAAAATTGCATACATTTTTTTGGAACAACTGATATGCAATTCGGTAATAATAATATCAAAGCACCTTGTCTCATATACCGAAATGTTTTCTACGGAAACGTATCGCGATCACCCCTATATGTTAGTTTAAAACAGATCTTTTGACAATTTATTTAATATATAAAATTTACCAGCTTACTAGATTCTGAAATATTTATACTATAAAACTATAAAAAAAGTCTTTTGATACATATTATATAGGGATGGTCGCTATACGTCATTTAATATTAAACTGTAATGTACTTTTTGTCTTAATAGAGACAAGCAGCTTTAATTTCATGTAAAATAAGTATGTCTAATTATGTTTGTTTGGATACTTTAAAGTTTCCATGCGCCGATGTATATTAAAGGACTGCGGTGAACGAGTAATGTTATGTCAACACCTCCATTGTCCGAGCACGTGTATGCTTGCTCCTTATTAGTAAAGGTGTTATGATGAATGGCTACCGCTACGTCTTTTTATTTTAATCAAATCATAATCATTGGATTTAAATTAAATTTTGTGATAATTTCCAATCAACTATTTCTGAAATTCATGCAAATTATTTAGGGGTTGTTCTCATCTTTGAAATGAAATCTGATTTGATTTCGGTAATGCAACACATTAATAACAAGGGAAGTAATCATGATATAATATACATATCCGTCTATAAGCACGGATTTATATTATAAATCCGTGCTATAAGTTAACATCATCATTTTTATAATTAAATATTATTTTTCTTTGTTTATGGTTCAGTTTGAATGACTTTATATTAATTAATTAAACAAGATCTATTAAAATGTTTATTTTAACTTTTACAAGCCGATTTCGGTATGGTAACATATACATATATTTCGGTTCGTGACAAATCAGGGAAGTAATCTTGATATTTAGTTATTTGTTTCTAATTTCATTATAAATAATTATTTCGAACTGATTTTTTGCAATGAAAGTCAAACTAAACCTATTGTAATAGATTATAATGAAAAAAATATAATAGAACGCTTAATTATGATTTTACAAGTCGATTTCGGTATTGTAACATATATTTCGGTTCGTGACAAATCAGGGAATAATCTTGATATTTAGTTATTTGTTTCTAATTTCGTTATTAATAATTATTTCGAACTGATTTTTTGCATGAAAGTCAAACTTAACCTATTGTAATATATTATAATGAAAAAAATATAATGAAACGCTTAATTGTGATTTTATAAGTTGATTTCGGTAATGAAAAGTTGATTTCGGTAACTTTACCGAAATCAAGTTGATTTCGGTATCGTAACGTACCGGTCATATAGGGGTTTCCCAACCTGGTTTCAAAGCAACGGGGTTTTTACGAATTATCCGTTTACAAACAACATATTCTTTTTGATAATTTCATTTTAATTTTATCAAAAACTAAATTTCTATTTGTATTGGATATAAATATACGGATAATTTATTCATTTAGAAATAAAAAATAATCTGTTTACGGAAACGGGCGAGAGGTAACGGGTGTGCCGATAAGTTACGTAGAATGCCGACATGGCACGGAAAAAACCCGATTCCATTACAGGGATCTTACCTTATTTTGATCCTTCTAACATGTATTGTTTATTCATATCCTCGTCCTCATTGAATGACAAATATAACACGAATTTCAATCATGTACATTTGAATTTATTTAAGTGCTGAAGTGCGTATAATGATATTTCGATGATGTTTTATTTATTACTGCATTTTCATATCTTAAGCTGAAAACTTTTTGATATTTAAAAAAAAAAAATTAATAGTTTTTGTGCCAAATCAGATACATATATTAATATATCTATATACCTGCCTAAATATTGAAATATTATCCACATTTAACATTTTTTCACCGAAATTCCGAATCTAGTCTGTGTTTATGTGTAGACTTAAACCTTAATATAAGACTGGGATAACTGCCGGAAGTTTTTCAAAATGAGCCGCGTCACGACAAAACCAACATAATGAGTTTGCGACCAGCATGGATCCAGATCAGCCTGCGCCTCCGCGCAGTCTGATCACTATCAATGCTGTTCGCTATTAGTTTCTCTACTTGCTATAGGATTTGTAAGCGAACAGCATGGATCCTGATCAGACTGTGCGGATGCGCAGGCTGGTCTGCATCCATGCTGGTCGCTAACCCATTATGTTGGTTTTGTCGTGACGCGGCTCAAATGTTTTTTTTTTCTGTTATGACAAAGTGAAACAAATCAAGGTATAAAACGTTATAAGAAACATATCTACCTATTATAGGCGTGAATCTGTACTGGCCACCCTCCGGCTTGATCCAGAATTGCACGCTAAATTCCTCATTTGGGAAATTCGTATTGTCATCCAATCTAAGCTGCATATGTTCCCCAGCACTCCCAAAAGATGCCGCGGTACCGAAAGGATACTTGGTTGACTCTTTACTGTCAGCAGCACGCGGATGACGTTGTAGCAGACGATTTTGTCGATCGGCCCGTATATCCAGATTATCATCGCAAACGACACCCATAACAAAAAATAACATTATGTAAAATTTAAAAAAAGAAATTATCGAAACATTATTATTAATGTTTCGTTTCATTTTCTGCGAAACTAACATTTTTAGATTTGTATTCCAAATGTTATTACATTTAACACAGACGCGACATAGTTTTTTTTAAAAAGTAAACTCGCACCAGTCATGTAAATTGTTTTTATATCAACAGTTATAGAATATGACCCTTTCCGTCAGTAAACTTGAAAAAAAGAAGAAAAGAAAATATAGTACAAAAGTTCATACATCATATTAATTTTAATAGAGTTATTTATTCGGGTAGGTAGGTGATCATAATACAATAAATCTGTCAATCTCTTTCAAAAGACCCTTGAACCCGGTGATTTTACTGTTTTGTCAAAGTTTGGGCAAAGAAAGTTAACGTCTGTCAAAAACTGCAATTGCATTTTACGACATGCGTTTATTATTTTTATTTTAGTAGATAATCGGTTTGGTTTTTGTACCGCATGCAAGCGGATAAATCTGCATTCTGATCTTACACAACAAAAAAAACCTAAATCGCTTGAACTGATTTAAAAACTTAAACTTTTATCGCACTAGATGCCCCCAATGAATGATGCAATCAATGTAACGTAAGAAGAAGTTAAACATAGATGCAGTTCAAATTAAATACGTTACATGAGCCGTGACATGACATTTCCAATATAGTCGACGTACTAGTACAAACGTTACGTCAAAGTTGACGCCAGCATTTCTAATCATATAAAGTGCACTTTTCCAATAAGAGATGTGCAGAGGTGTGCAGTTTTTAATAAGTGGGGGAAAAAACAATTCGTTACTGCGCTAAAATGATAAAAAAATTACTGCAATGATGACGGTATTCCTCAGTTAAAATATACGGATAGAAATGTGTCATTTTTAAGAGGATAGAAGTTAAATAAAAACTGTGCTGATAAATTTGTTCCAGTAAAAATAAATCCCTGACAAAGCACACGCCCAATTGTATTTAAAGTACCTTAAAAAAGAAAAAAATCAAGGAAAATATGAGTTGACAAATATGACTTTTTTATCTTTTCAAACGACACTTGACATATTATACTTACATCAGCCACTTTCAGGGTTTACATACTAAAGTACTTATGATAATTAACCAATAATCACATTCATTCTTTTGGTTATTATTTTATTTCAAGATGTTTTCCAAGTATTTCCCTTTATCGTAGAATGTCGCGGCTGATTGGAATACACGCTTTAATATAATTGGAAATAAGGAAGATATCACTTCACGTGGATCTCATTGTTTTTAAAATAACGGACACGAAATAATAAGAATATAACAATTAAGAGACCCTTTTCTGTGTAGTGGATTTGTGCATAAGGCGCTTAAAGTTGTTGAATCCCGTCCTGATTTATGTACAATTAAGGGAAAAATATAATTTCCTTGAAATTACATCATTAAACATAATGTAGACGTTAAAGTAGCATGCCTCATAACAATTTGGAAAATGTATTTTAAAGTCACTAGCCTCAAGATGGTAAAATAAAAAAAATTGAAATAATTGTGTAAATTGATTATAACTGACATCTTAATTCAAGAAAGAATGTTCACACGGTATCTGAAGTATAACGGAAGCTTTAAACCGATTGTCTAGCCAACAGTTTTATCGCTCTTACATGCGTCGTGGACGTCTGACATTATTAAGGAAAAGTCTTCATGAGATGTTACATAGAACGGTTGCGTGCTTTCGTGGGTAATGTTAATGAGCGAGACTAGAAAAATCAAAGTGCTGCAGCACTGAATGCGACGGACATGCAAACGTAGAGACATTAAGGCTTTTTTTTGAAAAAAAAAACAAACAACAACAACAACAACAACAACAAAAAACACAAAAGATAGAACAGAGAAAATTTGTTCCATACAAGTTCGAGATTTGTAGAGCAATATATTTTATGTGTCACAATCTGATAATATTATAATTCAGATTTTCTACTTTAGGCAGAACAAGTCCAAATTATTAAATACAGAATGAAATGTATGCCTTAAAACTCAGGTCAAACTTGTAAATTAGTGTCCTTATCGATTTATTCCAAGAAATGATATGTAATTTAAAAAAACTGTCAACGAAATACGAGTATTTGTAAAATAAATCATGCAAATAAATTTCAAGCATAATACAAAATACATGTGAGAATGTTAGAATTGCTTCGTGTTACATCATAGTGGGCATATAGACAATAAAATATAAGTTATTTGTATTTTTATTATATATTTTTTATTTCTCTTGGATATGTCTCATTAAAAATATTTTGGTTAAAATCATTAGCAATAAATGGTGTTTCTTTTAGAATTTATTTTTCATTTACAAGGTAAAGATATAAAGGCCAGAGCACATCGTTTTTATTTTAATTTAAATGTCTCTTAAGCACTACAGTGTTTAGTTGTCCCTTTCAATTTCACACTAAATTCCATTCTTCTTACAATTGTATAGAGTTGTATAGAATTGTATAGTATTGCATGTAAACAAAGTAAGTATCCGCTGGTTTATTTGCGTCCGCGCCAAAGCGCGGCGCCCCTTATGGAAGGAATGAGAAAGGGCGATTGCAACTTCTCGAGCCTTTTAGTCGGTCATAATAAAAGCCGATCATTCCGATCCGTATAGGGTGCTTGATTATTAATTAGAAATGAAATGTCGCGAAATGTACAATGAATAGCGAACTGGAGAATTTCGCAATGCAAACATTTTCAAATGAAATAACCTTTTCCGTCAATAAATAGCGCTCTTCGGGTTTTTTTTATTTATCATTTGAAGTACACAGTTTGTTATTATGGTATCCATAGAATGATGAGTTGATGACCTAAACATTCCGAAAATCTATTTATAGAGGGATGTACTTCTATCGGTAATTCCCGGTCTCTCCCGGTCTATTTTGACCGGGATTTACTAGTGACCGACGAATAGTATCACACGTTTATTGTCCGGTCTCTCCCGGCTTTAGAGTAGATGTTTGATATCGTTACAGAACAGAACTAATATTTTACAGATAAATAACATTTTTTCCAAAATGAATGTTTGTCACTTAGTTTGGTTCCAATTATTAATAAACACAGATCAACTCTCAAATTTATTGATTTTTTTATACATAAACATACAATTCGAAAAAAAACCTAACAACAACAACTACATGTATTAGATTTTATGAATTATTCAATTGATTGATAATTTAAAAAATGATAAAGAACAATACAAATGTACATGTACATGGTTTAAGAATAAACAATATTATATATTGAAAGATTAACCAAAATTTACTGACTTTTTCCAGTTAAGTTTTGACTTATAATCGTCGATACATGTATATTTGTTGCTATTAATAAAAAAAATGACAAGTTATATTTTAATCTCTAGCATGTCAATCAAAGTTCATAATGAACAATTATTTTCGTCCGTTCATTCATAAGTGATATACAATTCTGGTAAAAACCAATTAACCATTGAAAAGATTATAAGAATATCCTGTCATCATATGTCTACTAGTTCATCTTCACCTGCTGCATTTCTTGCTTGGACGCCCTTTGATGCTTTGCATCAATGCTTTTCTTGTTACATGTATTATGTGTACTCCCTAATCGCTTGTCCGAAAGTCAGCACAGGTGATGCAGAATCTATTTTTAGAATAGTGTTGGCTATTATAATCTCATAGCAGGTTAACTCATATCGTGACCTAGAAAATTATGTAAACAAAACACAAGAATCGGAAGTAGAACTGATATTATAACTTCCTTCAATAAAGATTACCATGAAAGACTACATGGTGGTGAAGTGTTGAAAAACTCTCTTGTTACATGCATTTTCAAAAATAGATATTTATAACACTAACCATTGTCACGAAAAGAGTTCTTCTTTTATTAATGCGCGAGTTATTCTAGTCACGAAAAACTTTTGATCTGTTAATAAAGATGTTTTGTTTAATGGAGAAATATTTATTTTCTACTTATAATTTCTATGAATTATTGAGCTTACTACTTAATTATAGCATAATTTGCTGTCCTACTTTTTCGACAGCGGTAAATCGTTTCAGCAGTTATTTGCATATTGCGCAATAATACTACGGGGCTACAGCGTTTTTATCAATCAATACGTTCACATTTTAACTTGGATAACTTAATTTGAAATTGAAAAGGGTAAATATGGAGGTTTTTAAGATGTCCCGACAAAGTATGGGAGTTTCATAGGATCAAATTCATGCACTATTTCTTTGGCTGTTATTCGGTTGAGGACACTTGCACGATTGTAGCCGACGAAATCCCATGTGTAGATGACATAGCTCTGAACGCGCCTGAGGGCACGTCCGTCGCAAAAAGTGTTTGAGCACGATACTAAATTTCGTATTCTGGTACATACCGGACAAGGCGCTTGAATGATTAAATGCTAAAATATCGCTTTATTCACCCCGAGAAAATGCTCTTCAAGACGCCTAATTTATCCGTTCACACCGATATATATATATGATAATGAATGAAACATGTAAGAATCGGCGAAAATAGCGATATGTTTCTATTTTGTGATCATGATTTTTGCAGGCGTCTAGAGATACTGCTTAAACATTGTAGTGAGTTAAAACAAATGTTAATAACACTAAATACATATTACTTTGTTTTACGGCTATAAACATTTCATTCTGCTAGAAAAATCACCTCTTTAGCATGAAAACTCAATTTTAAGGTAGAATTAGGGACCGTTTCTTATAATGTAAGTCTATGGAAATATCATTGTGAGTGTCTGACCATCACGATGTTTGATCGGATCTTTTCCATGAGGGGAGTTTTACGTCCGCCACAAAAGGGATCAGTTAGTATTAAGACAGCACACCACACTAATTGAAGCCACAGCTTCGAATGGCCAGGGAGGATTTCATGGATATAGTGACTATTGTGGATTTAAATGACTGGTTGTCTTTAAAGTGCATTTTCAGCATGAAATTTGTTTTTGTGACACGTAATATGATCATTGGCAAATCGAAAACATGGTTAGAAATCACTTGCTGTTTAATTATAGATGTCATGGCCGCCATTGTTTGTAAACATTGCTTTTAAACAGCATGCTTGGTGAAAACAAGTAATTTTACAGGGGGGTACAAACTTTCAGCAATAGCAAAACATCTTCAAGGCCAAGCACCTATTTCTTTGTGATATTTTGCATGTATAGGGAGTTGCTAGAGCATTGACAGAGTTTCTGTAGCCCGTACATTTGCAGATATTTTTTGCCGGAGGGACGAAATATGTTGTTTTGGGTCTCGGACCACTATAGATTTTACGGAATGAATTGGAAGTTTTTAACTGCCTGACTGTTGCACATGGAATGATTTCATTATAGATTTGCAATGTTATGACATATATGTTCTTAACAAAATGTGTTTTCTTTTTCCAGGTTGTGAAGTTTGGGATCAGATTTATCAGACATATTGCTTGTAGGACATTGACGGCAGAAACTTGAAATTTAGTGTGGAGTGCTACCTAAACAGCGACCTCTGTCGTAAGAAAACGCACTAAAAATTGGTTCCCCGCTTCGTTTTTTGATAACGTCAACATTGTTATGAAGACGAATTTGTTTTAATGAGTCAACGTTAAACAGCATTTTATACTGCGAATGATGTTTCGATTGTTTTGATTAAATGTTGAACATTTTATTACAAATGAATTAATACATATTCGGTAGCGTCCATACACTGAATACCTAATGTTGATTTTAATGTGTGATTTTGAATTAAAATGTATTAAATATTTTTTAAGGGAAATCAAACCATTTTCAGAATGAAACAAGAAAAAGGTGTATAAAAATAACATTTACGTATAACAAAGATATATTTCAAAATATCCTTATAATTATAAAGATACGAAATACACTAAGTATTGAAAATAACCAAAATCTAACATCAAATACACTATTGCAAAGTAAAAACGGAAAATGGAATGTCATAAAGCATAATAGGAGAACTGGCGGATAATCCCTTCCATATATATTAGCCAAACAGAGTTACAAAATCACTCATTTAGATTCATTTGCTTCGCGGTTAATCATATCAAGTGGTTTATATTAAACATATTCGATGCCTTTAGGATGAAGATGAAAAATGTATTTTTTAATTTGACAAATATTCAGATATCATTATCTTTTATAACGTAACGTTATTCTATACAATGTAGTTGATTTTAAAAAAAGGTATGTGATAGGTCTTTGTAGGATCGATTTTTTTTCGGTTTATTAACTGTACAGTGCAGTTGCCCCATATTTCATTGCCCGCGGAAGTTTATTTATTACTTTCCGGGGTTGTGAATGGTAAATCACATTCCCCGAGTGACAACTATAGTTTTTATACATACCCGGGTAGGGGGCCAGATCGGTACATGGGTCTCATTAATTAGAAAGGTTGTCAGACTAATTGAAAGGAGACAATTAGTGTGTGTAGAAGCGGTATATCGAACCAGCTACCCTGGATTACTTCTCCAGAGTACAATCACATACAATTTGGGCATAATCAAATCAATTAAACAATGTTTATAATAAGTTGTCGCCCTTGTCAAAACTGATTACTTGCTGCAGTTAAACAACTGTGTTATATGCATCATAATTTGTATTATATGTATTATAATTTGTGTTGTATGCATTGTGATTTGTGTTGTATGCATTATGATTTGTGATATATGCGTTATGGTTTGTGTTATATGTATTATGATTTGTGTTATATGCATTATGATTTCTGTTATATGCATTATGATTTGTGTTGTATGCATTGTGATTTGTGTTATATGCATTATGATTTGTGTTGCATGCAAAATGAATTCTGTTATATGCATTATAATTTGTGTAGTATGCATTGTGATTTGTGTTGTATGCATTATGATTTGTGTTGTATGGATTATGATTTGTGTTACATGTATATGCATTATAATTTGTGTTATATGTATTATGATTTGTGTTATAAGCATTATGATTTGTGTTATATGTATTATGATTTGTATTGCATGCAATATGAATTCTGTTATATGCATTATGATTTGTGTGGTATGCATTGTGATTTGTGTAATATGCATTGTGATTGTGTTGTATGCATTATGGTTTGTGTTGTATGTATGCTCTACTGTTAATGATAAAAAATAATATCTGAAGTTGACGGAAATGGCCTAGAAGACGGGATTGGTGTGCATTATGATTTAAATTGCAATTTCGGAATTAAGTATATGTTAAAGTTTATTAGCACATTTTTACAAAATAAAATTTGGCGCGACCAAATAAATTTTGTAAATACGTTCTAATAAATTTTAATGAAATATACTAATCAGCAAACACACGTGATTATAAATTTATAAATCATGTTATTTTTCCCAGTTATCCGACCATACAATAATATGATTAGTGAAATCCTGGTGAAAATCTCACACTCTCGTAGGTTAAGTGGCCCTGATTTTTGACTTAATCTTATTTTCTTACTCCATACTGACGCTTATCCCTACAATTGGTTTGCTTAATGTGCTTATTTGACCCATTTTGTATGTATTGTTTATATATATCCTATTATGCATGTAGGCGCGAATCTGTACTGGCCACCCTCCGGCTTCATCCAGAATTGCACGCTAAATTATTCATTTGGGAAATTCGTATTGTCATCCAATCTAAGCTGCATATATTCCCCAGCACTCCCAAAAGATGCTGCGGTCCCGAAAGGATATTTGTTTGACTCTTTACTTTCAGCAGCAAGCGGATGACGTTGTAGCAGACGATTTTGTCGATCGGCCCGCATATCCAGATTATTATCGCAGACGACACCCATAACAAAAAATAACACTATATAAAATTTAAAAAAAAAGAAATTATCGAAACATTATTATTAATAATAGAAAAGAAAATATAGTACAAAAGTTCATACATCATATTAATTTTAATAAAGCTATTTATTCGGGTAGGTTGGTGATCATAATACAATAAATCTGTCAATCTCTTTCAAAAGACCCTTGAACCCGGTGATTTTACTGTTTTGTCAAAGTTTGGCTTTGTACCGCATGCAACCGTCTGATCTTATACAAAAAATAATGATGCAATATATGTCACATTGTTATTGTATTAAATGAAAAAGTGAATAAAGCTGCAGTTCAAGTGAAGTACGTTATATGTGCCACAACATGACATTTCCAACATATTGGTCAAATGACGTAATAGTAGAAACGTTTCGTCAAAGTTGACGCAAACATTATTAAATATATGACGTGCACTTATCCAATAAGAACTGTGCAGTTTTTAATCAGTGGGTGCATCCGTTGCACATATATAAAGAAAAAATACAAACAATTCGTTACAGCACTAAAATAATAAAAAAAATCACAGCCATAATGACGGTATTCGTCAGTTTAAAGATAGAAATGACTCATTCTTATAGTGTAAAGATTAAGAACAACTGCGCTGATAAATTTGTTCTGAAAACATTGAATCCCCGATAAAGCGTATGATCGTATTTAAAGTAAGTTAAGAAAGCAAATTTCAGGGAGACAACATGTGTTGACGAATATGATATTATCTATTCAAACGACACTTGACATATTTTACTTACTTGTACTCACATCAGCCACTTTAAGCGCTTACATACTTGGAAATTAATTAACAAACTCATAATCACATTCATTCTTTTGATTTTTTTTTATTTCAAGTGCCCGTGAGAACGTCCGTGAGAATTCGGCGCGCGTGGCCCGTTTTTCGTTGTTACGCCCTTATTAATATGTAAACGTACGTAAAACACAAGGCCCCAACAGCAATTGCTTTGACACCATCTGTCCGAGTCCGTTTCAGTTTCGATTTTGTACAAGTGTAAAAAGGGTCCCCTTTGCAGAAATGTAAAATTCCGAGCCCTAGCCCAAGTAAAACTTCCTAATTTTTTACTCCGAGCGAGCGGCCTGGTTTTCGTTGTTTCGTCCATATTAATATGTAAATATACGTGAAAAACACAAGGGGCCTGAGCCCACTGCTCCAAAACCATCCATTCGATTTTGTTGCAGATTCGACTTTGTACAAGCATAAAGGGTTACATTTACAGAAATGTAAGTCTAAAACCCCTAGCCCAAGTAAAAAGGCCATGAGAACTCCACGTGGCGGGCCCGTTTAATGTTGTTGCATCCTTATTCTGTAAATGTACGTAAACACTAGGCGCCTGAGTCCAATGCTTCGACACCGCTAGTCCGATTTCGTTGCGGATTCGATTTTGTACAGGCTGGAAGGGTTCTCCATATGTGAACGTACCTAAACACAGAAGGCGCCCACAGCCACTGCTTTGATACAATCCGTCCGATTCCGATGCGGGTTCAATTTTGGACAAGTCTGAAGGGCCTCTTTTATAGAAATATAAGTCAACAAGCCCTTGCCGAAGTAAAACGTCTTCTTTTCTCTGCTATCTTACTTCTTCTTTTTCTCATTTTTTCAGATAGTTGATTTTTTTACAAAACATATCTTTTAAACATTCTTGTAACCAACTACGAACTCATATGTTTTGTATATAACATAAAATTCATTCTTATTAAACAATTGATCATTGTACTTTCAAACATATTCATGTACACACATATACACACTGCCAATATTTAGCAAATAAAAACTAGGATAAGACCTATATAAGCATCAGCTTTCGGTTCTGATCCTTTTTTATTCATTTCATGTGTTGTAAAGTTCTATTTGTAAATTGTAAATGTGTATACTTGTTTGAAATAAACTATGTTTAAACTAAAAAACGTCAGTGAGAACTCCGTCCGTTCGGTCCGTTTTTCGTTGTTACGTTATGTAAATATACATGAAAGCGCAAGGCGCTTGAGTCCACTTCTCCGACACTATCCGTCCTATTCCGTTGCAGATTAGATTTTGTACAAGTGTGAAGGGTCTCCTTTACAGAAATGTAAGTCATCAAGTCCTAGTCGGATGAAAACGTCCGTGAGGACTTCGTGTGTGCGGTCCGTTTTTCGTTATTATTTAACGTAAATGTACGTACAAAACGCAAGGCGCCTGAGTCCACTACTCCGACACCATCCGTCCGACTCCGTTGCAGATTCGATTTTTGTACAAATGTGAAGGATCTCCTTTACAGAAATGTATTCAATCAAGTCCTAGCCGGAGTACAACGTCCGTGAGATCTCCGTGCGTTCGGTCCGTTTTTCGATGTTACGTCCTGTAAATGTACGTAAAAAACGGAGGCGCTTGAGTCCAATAATCCGACACCATCCATCCGATTCCGTTGCGGATTTAATAATGTATTGATATTGTACAAGTGTGAAGGGTTCCCTTTATAGAAATGTAAGCCGTAGCCAAAGAAAAATGTCCATCAAAACTCCGTGCGTGCGGTCCAACTTTCGTTGTTAAAGTATGTAAATGTACCTTAAAAACACAAGGCGCCAACAGCCACTGATTCGATACAAAAAAGTGTAAAAGTGTGAAGGGTCCCCTTTACAGAAATGCAAGTCTCCAAGCCGTAGCCAAAGTACAACGTCCGTGAGAACTCGGTGCGTGCGGTCCGTCTTTCGATGTTACGTCCTGTAAATGTACCTTAAAAAACACAAGGCGCACACAGCCACTGCTGCAACACCATCCGTCCGATTCCGTTGCAAATTCGATTTTATACAAGTGTGAAGGGTGTCTGGTACAGAAATGTAAGTCTCCATGCCGTAGCCAAATAAAAAGGCCCATGAGAACTCCATGCGTGTGGTCTGTCTTTTGTTGTTACGTCCTGTAAATGTACGTAAAAACACAAGGCACCCACAGCCAATGCTTCGACACCATTCCGTCGCAGATTCAAAATTGTACAATTTTGAAGGGTCCCCTTTTACAAAAATGTAAGTCTCCAAGTCGTAGCCCAAGTAAAACGTCCGTGAGAACTCCGTGCGTGTGGGCCGTCTTTCGTTGTTACGTCATGTAAATGTACGTAAAAAACACAAGGCGCCCTTAGCCACTGCTTCGACACCATCCGTCCGATGCCGTTGCGGATTCGGTTTTGTACAAATGTGAAGGTTCCCTTTTACAGAAATGTAAGTCTTCCAGCCGTATCCCAAGAAAAAAACATCCGTGAGAACTAGGTGCGTGCGGTCCATTTTTCGTTGATAATGATGTGTCCCGGGTATCAGGCATTAATCAATAATTTAACTGTGATCTGTGTAACAATTATCTATTTAGAAAACTTACCTACATGAACTTTACTTTATCAGTGGGTTGTGAAATCCAGTACCAGTTGTTGACTTTAACAAGGCATAAAATGGAAAATGAACTGTGCATTGACATTTTAAACAACACACTTTAGCTCATTTAAACAGGTTATACCAATGATATTAGCTGCTGGTACTTTATGTGTAAGAAATCCTTATCCGTAACACTTTAGCTGTAATTGTTTGTAAACAATCCTTTTAATCTTGACTTTAAGCTGTCATAATTCCTGAAATGTTTGTATTTTTATGTAAAGTCTGATTTCCTCAGTTGAAGAATGTAATTCTCTAACAAACTGCCAAGTAACTTTGTTAAATTCCACATATTTCACTGTATTTTCCTTGAAATGTAATTTTCATGTGTTGGAAATTTACTGTAAGCCGCCATTTTGTACTTTGCATTATTGGCTATTTATAGCTGTTCCATCGGTTAGTTTCTGTAAACACTAAGGAAGCAGGAGATGTTTCGTTTTGGTACGCAAGAAATAACATTACAAAAGGTAGAGAATTTTTGGAAATAGTCATTATTGTATTTGCTTATAGCTCTATTATTGTAAAATTTTCCTCCATTAAAGTTAAGTTCAGTCCGATCAGTTTATGATCGTTTTCGATCATTTTTGTCTGACAGCCGTCAACCATTTTTGGTTGTTGAACGTTTTTCTACCATTCCAACCATTTTTGGGCAGTGGTTGGGCGTTTTCATATAAATACGGCGAAATCAGCCGTTTGAGTCAGTCTAGTCTTGTCTTTCTTAGAAGCAGCATCCCTTTACGCTGTCTTTGACTCTTAGAAAATTTGAAACATTAGAAATTTTGGCGGCCATTTAACTTATTGTATAAATTCGTCTGCGGTCTAGCGCCATTAATTTTAGTAAGCCAGATTCTTTATAGAAAGACGATTTATTTACAAGATACTCATTTTATAAGAATTTACATCATAATTTGTTACTGTCTCACATTATATAATTAATATTTATTGACTTTGAACATTATTTTTCTGCTGTTATCGATGAATGATATAAGCGGCTACGGTTCACTGACTTGCATATATTTTTATGGAACGCCGTTAACGTCTTAATTTAATACGCGATTATATCAGCAAAATTTTGATTTAAATGCATCCTGTGCTATACTAAAGTAAATTATTCATAAGTATCATAAGTTAAAAAAACTCATAAGTTGTAATAACATCTAAATAACTGAATTCTGTGTGTATTTAATTACAAATGAACACTGCTCATCATTTTAGTTTTTTACCGTGAATAATTGTGACAGTTGCTGATATAATAACTTATACATTATATTGTGTGTTGACATTAATTTATTTATACACAAAATAAATTTTGTTGAAGTGTTACATCTGATTTGTTCTACATTTTTAATATACATATCTGGTTCAACTGCTAGTAGAGGACTCATCTTCAAAGTCTTTGCCTAATTAATTCGAACCATTAGTGCAGTAACGTCCCTATAAAATTGCAAAAGAAAGCGCTACCAAAAATAGATCAACAGACAATTCCTGCTAAAGCCCTGTACTGCCGGCACGCGACATACTATATTTCGTGGTGGAAAGCGGTGGGATCTGATTCAAAACACGTCAGATCCAGTGATCGAACCAACACTTCAAGTATATAGAATCATTTATCCAGATTTACCATAGCATCCTTTGGTAAGATGGCTGAACCAAGCAGCGTAGATAGCGAAGGCATTATATCTTTTAGAGAAAATCAAAATACAAGTTGTAATGATGAGCCTTCTGATGGTTGTGACACAGATTATTTAGACGTTGACTCTGATGCTGGTACCCACCTATCAAGGGAGATCACAACAGGTAATGGTGATACACAAAATGTAGTTATACAAGAGATGTCAGTCATGATGAATGATGTAACGAGTGTACTTAGAGATGTAGTCCTAGAGTTGAAAGACTTAAGAAAGTCAACTTTGCAGACAAATAGTAGCAACAATCAACCTGATATTTCAAATTCTCATACCAACAACATAGTAAATACACAATCATACACGCATGTTAACAATAATGCCGATTCACGACAAATTAGAATGGACAGTGTAGGTAACACATAAAACCAGAATGGTAGTCATGAATGTACAACAACCCCAAGTTACCCCCACTATCGCAAATTCGTACCCAGAGTCCATGCACAAACATATGATAGATATTAACCCCCTTACAACTCCACAGTTAATAACAATGCTTATGACAGCAATGCTTATCAGTCCTACTATGCTGATCCAACTTGTTACAATAGAGGAAATTACACAAATGGTCTTCCATACAACTCTAGAGTCTCACATGGTAGTATGCCTGTTAAGATTCCAGCATTCACTGGTAGTGAAGATTGGGTTGTTTGGATTACACGTTTTGAAGCTATTGCACAGAGATGGGGTTGGACCGAGAATGAGATGCTTGACCAGCTTTTACCGAGAATTGAAGGACATGCAGCGAATTTTGTGTTTTCACAGCTACATCTGTCACTTCTACATAGTTATAGAGACCTTAAGGTTGAACTTAACAATCGCTACAGAACTATTGAGACACCCAGACTATTTGCTTCTAAGTTCAGCAAAAGATCATAAAAGGTTGGTGAGACTGCTGAAGAATTTGCTGCAGAACTGAAGGTCCTATATGATAAGGCGCACGGGTTCCGAGACAGGAAAACAAGAGATGAAGACCTGGTGCGTAGGTTCCTCGACGGACTTCGAGATGACGAGATAAGGTTTGCCGTTGAATATGGTAAAGAACCAGAAACAGTAGACGAAGCTGTCTTTCATGTGGTCAACTTATTTTAGTACGATCTAAAATTTTCTGTCTTGGGTATAACATTTAAGAACATTTTTAAGTTGTGTTTGTGTCCAGTTAAATTTTTTAGAACTTCCTAAAATTTTCTGTCGCTGTTATTACATCTTAGATCATCCTAAAATTATTTTTACATTTCTCTGGTATTACAATTTTAGAACTTTCTAAAGTTTGATTTTGTGTCTAGTAAGAAGTTTTAGACCTAATTTAACTGAACAAAAAAAATTTTTTTAAATGTTATAAAATGTAATACTTTCAAGAATTTCTAATTGGACACAAAAAGAACATTTTAGAATGCTCTAAAATTGTAATACCAGAGACGAAATAAAATTCTGAACGTTCAAAAATTTCTGACTGGAGACAGAAAACTTTACAATGTTTAAAAATTCTGTCTCGAGTATTACAATGTTAGAACATCCTCAAGTTTTTTTTCTCTCCAGTTAAAATTTTTGTTTTAATGTTTAATGTTTCAAGTCTAATAATAAATTTAAGAACGTTCTAATCTTTTCTGACTCGGGTATTACATTTTAGAACATTCTAAACTTTTTAACTGAACAAAAAAAAAATTAAAATGTTATAAAATGTAATACTTTCTAGGATTTCTAATTGGACGCAAAAAGCAACATTTTAGAATGCTCTTAAATTGTAATACCAGAGACGAAATAAAATTCAGAACGTTCAAAAATTTCTGACTGGAGACAGAAAACTTTACAATGTTTAAAAATGAAATATCCGAGATAGAACATTTAACAACGTTTCACAATAACTAACAGGGACAGAACCTTTTAGAATGTACCATATTTTCTAACTGAACACAGAAAACATTATAATGTTCTAAAATTTTAATGCACGCGACAGCGTATTCTAGAACGTCCTTAAATCTCTAACCGAACACACAAACAAACAAAAACCACCTTTAATAAAAGAAGAGACAAAATTAAATTTAAAAGGTTCTAAAAGTTTTAACTGGACACAAAACTTTAGGATGCTATAAAATTGTAATACGAGAGACAGAAAAATTTAGAACGTTCTAAACATTTTAACTGGAGACAGAAAACTCTAGAATGTTCTAAAATTGTAATACCAAAGAAAGAAAATTTTAAAACGTTCCAAAATTTCTTACTGGAGACAGAAATTTAAGAATGTTCTACAATTGTTATACCCCCGACATAATATTTAAGAACGTTCAGAAATGTCTTACTGGACACAAAAACAACAACTTTAGAACGTTATAAAATCTAACACCGGATACAGAAAGTTTTAAAATTTTCTAAAATGTAATAACCGAGAGATAACGTTTTAGAACGCTCAAAAATTTCTTAACAGGACAGAACAACTTCAGCATGTTCTTAAAGTTTTAGAATTAAGAAAGACAATGACATTTGCTTATCTGATCATGTGTAATGGTTGAGGTAATGAAAACTTTATCTACAACTCATAATTTGGTTTGTTTGTTCAAAAATTCAGTTAATGATTTTGATTTTATTATTATTTCAATTTATAATGAACGCATATTTAAGAAACGTAAAAAAGTATTTTTATCATTTATGTAAATATTTTACTTAGTCATGACATGTATATTATGTTTTGTTTGCTTTTGTTGTTGCAAGCTTAACATTCTTTTGTGTATATTTGTTGTTCTCAATTTTCTTCAACTTTCATTTTTTATGTCATACTTAAAGACAGACACGTTATATTCCAGTAAAATGCTAGTTGAACAGCATTGTTTAGTCATAGTATTCAGTAGAGCTACTTTTACAACTTTATCTCTAGTCTTGTATAATATAGTGTTTATTTTATGTTTTGATTTTCTATGCTAAAGTTGTGTACTTTTCCACCTATTTTTATTATAACGTATCATCAAATATTTGTATTTGATCTTTTTGTGAGTTTCCTGGTTGTTATTTAAGTCTTTGAGAGTCAAATATTTCTTTAACTCTCTTTTAAGTTACTAACGACAATATATTAATTGATGTTTTATGATTTTCCATTTTAAATGTTGAGTCCTCTTATTATACAAATCAAAGAGGTAGTTGTCAATTGTTCCTGTAAATATCTGATTATTAAGATTAACTTAATAGATGTTATCTATCAAAATTTTCAGTAAAAATATATGTTTAAATCTGTTTTGTGCTCTCTCAGATCCACTGGGTTTAACGCCCAGGGAAATAAAATTGTGATACTTTGATGTTTTGAAAGTGACTTGCTGTGGAATCTTAATGTTGATCCAGATCCATTCTTTGTGAAACATTAACTACATTCCATTTTTTTAACTCTCACACTGAGACTTTTGAATGTTCAAACATTTTATTTTTCAACAAAAATGATATCCTTTAGATGATTATTATTTATTTGAGTTATTCTAAGAGAGATTTGTAGTTATGTTGAATCATTATTATTGTTTGAAAACATTCCACATTTTGCTTCATTTTTTTCTCTTGTTAAAATTAACGTTTCATGCTATGTAAATAAAGACATGCATAGTTCTTGTTCAGTTCAAGTCATAATTCTGACTGTGTCTTGCTCAAAAGACTTGGACATCATTTGTTGTTTTCTTCTACAATATCCATTCATAAACTCGTTTTCAAAATTGAACATAAACTACTTTTCATTTCTATTAAGCAGTATTTTCATAGATTAAGTATTTATAGCTGAAAGGTTTGCTTTTATTTTACTAAATTTACAAACCTTTGCTCTATAGTTTATATATTTTGTTGGTGCTGTTTCTCTTCCTATAAATTCCAAGTAAATATTATTTATATGTGCATGTACTTTCACAACCTTTAGTGTGAAAAGAAGGTAAAGGAAATGTTTTTTATTTGTGATTCAAGTCTGAATGACTGAATCTGATTATTTTGCAGACACTAAATCATAAATACTTTATCTGCAATAAGGTTTCTAACTAGATTAAACATTCAGCAGAGTTAAGATAAAAGCGAAAAGGAATGCAATCATTTAGTTTCTAACATTTCAGCCTTATTGCATTAAAATCATTTTAGTATAATGAAGGTAACAAACAAGAAAACATGTTCATGCTGTATAATTTTTATTGCTAACGTAAATTAAAGTACATTTTATTGTTCACTGGTAAAAATCAAATGAAACAAACTAAAATATATCTTGAATCTCTCATGCAACTTCCAGTTTCAACAACAGTTCAAGGTTTCAGCTTCCTGGAACAAAAAGCGATAAAATGTAAAATACATTCACATTTCATCAACCTAAAGCTAAAACAAAGAGTCATAAAACCATCATGGTAATGTAAACAGTGAAATTGTTAAGTATCTTGTCTAATGAAACAGTTTTAATTATGTATTATGGTATATAACACCGATAGAGGTTGTTTAAAATTCAACATTAGAATTCACATTTATAATCAATCATTGACATCATCATAATCAACATAATATTATTATTATCAATATTAATTCAGTAAAACCCCTCTAAACCGGAATTGCTTCGGACTGGCAAATCATTGACATCATCATAATCAACATATTATTATTATTATCAATATTAATATTATCATTGTTCTGAAGACACTATCGTGCACATTAATTCCAACTCTCATAGGGATGTTGTCACCATTGATTCAACACTATCTTCTGATGTCAACACAAACTTTATTTCTATGCGTACCTAATTTCAGTTTTTATATAATTTGCAAGTGAGTAAGTGTTTGAAATAACAACATAACCATCACCAAATCTGAAAATAAAAGCAAAATAAACAGGTTTCACTTACAAACTTACTTGTCCAGTTAATGTTTATGGCATTTTCCCATACGAACAACACACCACTTGTCCCACTTTTTCTTAATTTGTCCACCTCCAAATGAAATGAGGGCATATCAAGTTCATTTTGCCAATTTTCCTCCTCGGGAATGAATTCACAATTTTTATCATCTCCCCAGTTTTCTAGTTGTTGCTTGTTTGGTACACATGTTGTTGGAGGCGGAAGTCTCTTTTTAATCAATGTAAAAGTTATCTTCTCCGAGGAAGGAGGTGGTGGTAACCGCTTCCTGATTTCCGCGAAACTTATCTTTCGAGACATTTTGAAGAATGAGTAACGAAAATTATTTCAAACGAGTTATATAAACAAGCTTGACTAAACATGAGACATATTTTGTCAACTGACCATGTTTTCAAACCCTACGGGTCTAAATAAATTTTCAAAACATGGCATGTTATTGTACTTTTAATTTTTGGGTTAAACGCTAGATTTACCACTGAATATCAACACCTGACGTGATTTTTTTAAATATCTCTATGAAGGGTATGAACGTCTTGTTTCTGTAACCAATGCTTTATTTTAACTCTCGGTAGTTCATATTTTCCTTCTCTTTTTACTACTTGATAATTTTTCGACGCCTGCAAACGACCTTGACTATTCACGTCGAAATATAAACTTTTCAAATAGTCTCGATAATCCATAACTTCACGAATCTATGAAGTTATAACATTGCAGAATTATTTCTTTTAAATTACAAATTTCAATCAGTACATCTTTTGAAATAGTGACGGATCTAGTACCTCTTCTTATATTTATAACACAAAGTCCTTCTTCATTACGGGAGATAGACACGTAATGACACCCTTCAATATTAAAATTCACCTTGCGTTTATTAAGCATAGAACTTAAATCAGTATCACTTGAAGTATCTCTCACTCCACTCATATTAACGTAAGCTTGTGCCATTTCATCACTTTTGATATTTTGGTAGCTCTAGTTCAACTTTTCCAAGTAAATGAATTAGTATTATATTGTGTATATACAGTAAAACTTGGTTATAACATACTCGGTTATAACATACCCTCGGCTACAACATACCATATTTCTTGGCCCATTTTTCATCCTTATATATTCTATATAAAATCAGCTATATGGATATAACATACCTCAGTTATAACATACCTTTTTTCTATGGCCCATCGAGTATGTTATAACCAAGTTTTACTGTATAATATATTATATTCACTGTATTGAACATGATTAAACCGATTACTGGAAGTTTCCGTCTACACAATTGAAAAAGGTAAACCATATTCGATGAGGTTTTATTTTTGTTTACTATACTTATAATACAGGTTAGAAATATAACAAGGAAGAATTACATCATAATAATCACAAGAAGAAAACAAACAAACAACAAACCAAACAAAGCATCTTATCATAACATAAACAGAATATATAATAGAAAGCGTTATCATAGAAATCCGTGCATTTTCAAACTACATATATTGAGTCTTGTACATGTACTTTTATATACCATAAAATTGCCATGTGTATATCAAAAGTGTTTATCATATATATTTCAAAATGTTTGATCACAAAAATAGATGTACTAGTTAGATATAATAATAAAACACTGTCATACACATAATAAACGTGTGCGGTAAATTGAAAGTATTTGTTGATGCGGTAACAAATAATCGTATTGTTGTTAATGTTAGTATATAAAAAAGATCTATGTCTTCTAATTCTGCTTTCCTTCCTACCAAATCTCTCACTTGCGTCTCTGGAGATTGTTCTGTAGAAACAAACCCAGGGATAAAGCTTTTCTGGAAAAAAAAATAAAACTTGTTTAAGTACAATTAAAAACAATGTCGGTACTGTACTAATGTTCTATAAACGAATAAATTTATTAAAACATTTAGATTATAAAACTTAAGGTATCTGTTATTAGTAGGTTATTAACTTAAGCAGGTTGAGAATAAAAGATAAACTGCATCAAATAGTAAATCAAAGCTAATAGTTTGAATACATTATCCATGAGCCAGGATACATGCAAAAAAGTTTGTTAAAAAGTGAATTAAACGTACCTGCAGTTCGGGAAGGCTGTGCGCAGTCCGTTGAGCAAGATCTTGTACAAACTTGTTGGTAACTATATTCTTCGTTGTCTACCAGTACTGATCGCACAAGTCTGTCTATGTCGAGTGTTCTGCTACCATACATCCACCAACGTCCATGTGTTGTTTTTTGTGAGATATGATCAATCATACATCTGTGGCAGATTTGGTTTGAAGGAGAGAGTTCAAGTATTTCCTTTGAAATAGCCAACGCCATTATGGACGTTATGATTTCCTTTTTTCTTCTCAGTAAACTTCGTGATGATAGACTGATAATATGATAGTTTGTCTCTCAACATAGAGTGACCTAAACGTACGCGAAATATGTTTAATGTCTACATGGAATAACTCCCTCTTATATGCATTTTCTTTTAAAGAAACTACAGTAATCAACTCCCCGATTTCACAGCGGCTCACTTAAAAAGGTACGTAGATGAGTCGAGGAGATGGTTTAACAGAATATCTACCAGCTAATCAAGTTTTCAACCGCTATCAATAATTTTAAAATTATTCCGATGTGCCGGTCAA
Source organism: Ruditapes philippinarum (assembly GCF_026571515.1). Taxonomy (NCBI): domain Eukaryota; kingdom Metazoa; phylum Mollusca; class Bivalvia; order Venerida; family Veneridae; genus Ruditapes; species Ruditapes philippinarum. Next base: position 46,650 of record NW_026852754.1, on the reverse strand, counting down.
ATACGCAGATTAATAATATCTGTCATATGTTGCGGTTCGGACCGGAATATCCGTCCCGAGGGGACCCACCCATTGGGCGGTAACGAGGCTTGCCGAGTTACCGCCCATGGGCGGGTTCCCGAGGGACGGATATTCCGGTCCGAACCGCAAACATATGTTAGATATTTTTTCTTGCATATTCTGCCATATTATTTCATATCTAAAATGGTATACATCAATATGATATATGTTCATGGAAATTAAAGTCATTTCATCCATAACTATTTTCTTACAATAGCGAATGAACTTACAACTTAAATAACAACGGCGAAATGACGTCATCCTAAGCACATATTTCCCTTCTAAAACGACGTCATTTTAACGCGGTTTATTCATAAAGTGCGCTAAAATGACGTTGTTGTTTGGCACGCGACTCATCTGGCACCCCCCCCATGCCTGATGAAATTTCTGGCATGGGTAAAACTCAGGGAAACGCCAATCTGCTATGCAAGAAATATTTGTTCCCTTCGTAGCGATATTTTTCAATAGTTTTAGGGTATGTTTGCAAAATTGAATCGTAAACTAATGATCATTCCACGTCTTCACACACACTAGAATTGTCTAATGTTATATCGGATATGATAGTAGCTTCATTGTGCTCCTTTTTTCAGCATTATATTTTGAAAACCGTCCGGTATATTTTCTGCAAATCGTTTTATAGACATTTTGCTAGCGTCAAAATATGTTTCAACTCTGACGAATGAACCTAACGCGTATAAACTGTATAGCATACAATTTTAAGAGCGTTCTTTGCTATTTATTGAATCTAAATACCTATATTTAAAAATAATACTACTTAACCGAAAGGCAAATAATACAAGTCATGCTTCATCAGAATGTGTGTATTGTTAGTATATTATAGAGATATAAAATTATAATAATCTGCTAAATAATCACACTAGCTATAGTACAATATACTCTGATGTACCTAAAGTATACTATGAACACTATTTGTTTGTAGTTTTATATCTATGACTGGTAAAAAGTGTAGACTGAATAAATTCTATATTGTAGTAAACCTAAAAATTAAATCTTAAATTAGCATATAATATAACACCATTGTAGACTGTCTTTTTATAAAAAATTGGTCATTTTATCAACTAACAATGCTTACTTAGCCTACGTGTAATCATAGTGTACTGACAAGTAAGATCACTACTATTTTTGGTATCAGTAGTCCAATCTTGTTTTCTCGAAGATTACGGGTTAACATAAAAGACAACATAGTATATTGACTAGTTTTTATCTGACTACTGCATCATTTTAGTTTTGTTTCATTACCTTAAGCATTATGAAAATAAAATCTCACTCCTTTGACGTGATCAGATTTTTTAATAGATAAAACTCTGTTGGTGATATTTTTCAATTTTATCAATTTTTATCTCAAAGTTTTGATGTAACAAAATTGTAGAAACTTAACTATTATAGTACATTTGTATACTTTCATGAAAATTACTGGGTCTGATTTTATTGTGAAACAATAACTTAATCACATGCTAGATATCATATTTCATATCACATGGTTTTGATCTTCAGTTCAAAACATTCTGTTAAATATTAATGCTTCCAGTTATTGATTTGAATCAATTGATTTAAGTTCAGTCAATATTAATTGTTGTAACTAACACGAACATAAAATTATGAAAGATTAAATCAAAACAATAAAATATCTAATTGTAATAGAAAATTGTTTTAATTTCTGATATATCTATGTTTCATCAAGTGTCTGTCTAAGTGCAATTAACCCCGGTCTATATTTCATTATTATAATAAGTAAATCAAAATGTGTGTGTGTGTGTGTGTGTAGTTATGAAATAACTTTGTTTTAGAATTCTAACGAAAAGACATAACTATTCATGCATCATTCTTATTCAATCGAATACACCCCATCTATCTTTTCTTTTGTTATTAGATAAACAGAAGAAATAAGTCTTGATCAATGATGCGAATTGTGAAGTGTCTCATTCATGTGAATAATCAATTATATCATTCATATTCATGTCTTATCCTGCAGGCAGTTATAATTATTAATTTATCTATATCTGAAATCTATATTCTTTCATCGAATTAAATATACTGGAAATTTCTAATTACAACAACAATGTATTATTTTTTATCTGATGGAAATCGACAATGATCTAAATTTGTACAAATTATGATCATTCCCAATTCTGTGTGTCATTTATCCACTACTTACAATACTACTTGGCCAATATTAATGAAACTTGGCAGGAATACTCTTTGTATGAAGCTCTATCAAGATTGTTCAAAGAATGCCATTCCATGCTAAACTCTGGTTGCTATGGCAACTAAAAGAAAAAAACTTAAAAGTACTTATTCTTCAAAATGGAAAGGGCTAGAGCTTAGATATTTCTCACAAGGCATTAGCTTGTTAGTTCCTACAAAGTATATTCAAATAATGGTCTAAACTTGAAAATTGGTCTCTGTTTTTGGTGTTAAAGGGTTTTTTTATTGTAAGGTTCTATATGCTATCTTTGTAGGGATAATTTGAGATAGTGTATCTTGTAGTTTTTGTCTCAACAGACATTGTTATGAAGATTGACATTGTTATGAAGATTTTTCTGTTAAAGCATAAGAAGGATGAAAAGTTTGTTGAACGTGAATGTTAATTCAAAACAGAGTCAATCAGAATAGCACAAATTTGAGAGCTACAGTGAAATTGATTTCCCCATTCAATAATGGATTCTTCCATTAAATTCGTAACACCATCAGAAAGAAAGATTGTGTCATTTCCGAAATACAATGTAAAATATTTCGGATCTTGACAATGACTTGCACATTTTATTGGGTAAGATATTGCACAAAGAAATGAAAGTGAACAAAAAATGTTGTTTTTTTTCCACAAAGTTAGTTGATTAAGATAAAAGTTTAATTTACAGTACGGATATTACTTTTTGTATCCTTCCGGTTTGCGGGAAAAATCATATCTACACCGCTCCTACTGATGAACGAATTATGCCATAATATTTCATTCTGAGATCAATCATACGATTCAAATCATTAAATAATGCATACCAACTGGGAAATGCTGTTATCGTATCTCCCAGATACCAACCAGTCCTTAAAACAAGAGGGCCATGATGGCCCTAAGGTCGCTCACCTGTATATAGCCCCCAACCCCCTCCCCCCCCAACGTTGCAGGGCCAATTTAACTCAAGGGCTTTTATTTGCACAAACTCGGTAGACATCCATAAGAAGATGTTTAATGCTAAACATCTAAGCTCTAGCTCATTGGGCTTTTGAAAAGAAGATTTTTTTAAGTTTTTACTATACATACATAGTTAGAAACAATGACACCCCTGGAGCCGGGCCAGTTTTGACACCAGGGCTTTTATTTGAACAAACTTTGTAGACACTTACTAGAAGATGTTTCATGCTTAATATCTAAACTCTAGCTATTTGGGTTTTTTCAAAGAAGATTTTAAGTTTTTGCTATACACATATAAAGAAAATCAATGACCCCCGGGGCGGGGCCAATTTTTACCCCAGGTCTTTTATTTAACCAAACTTTGTAGACACTCACTAAAAGATGTTTCATGCTTAATATCTTAACTCTAGCTATTTGGGTTTTTTCAAAGAAGATTTTTTAAAGTTTTTGCTATACACATTTAAGGAAAATCAATAACCCCCGGGGCGGTGCCAATTTTGACCCAAGGGCTTTTATTCGGACAAACCTGGTAGACACCTATTAGAACATGTCTGATGCTAAATATCTTAGCCATAGCTCTTTGAGTTCTTTAAAAGAAGATTTTTTAAGTTTTTACTGTGTGCATAAAGGGAAAATCAATGACCCCCCAGGGCGTTCAAATTTTGACCCCATGGCTTTTATTTGAACAAACTTGGTAGAAACCTATTAGAACATGTTTGATGCTAAATATCTTAGCCATAAGTTTTGAGTTCTTTAAAAGAAGATTTTTTAAGTTTTTACTATATGCATATAAGGAAAATCAATGACCCGGGGCGGGGCCAATTTTGACCCCAGGGCTTTTATTTGAACAAACTTGGTAGACACTTATTAGAACATGTTTCATGCTAAATATCTTAGCTCTAACTATTTTGGTTCTTTTTTGGGCTCGACCGGGAATTGAACCCGGGACCTCTCGCACCCGAAGCGAGAATCATACCCCTAGACCAACGAGCCATGGATATTTGATACAAAGACAATCTATTTAAAACCAATTCACACAAATTGGTTAACATATAAATTTATTGCATCATGATTCTTAAAGTATTGATTGATAACTTAATAAGCTCTGCAGTACAAAGTAGAAGAAGAAAAAAGCAATACATTGTCGTATTATGTTTCCGGCAGTTCAAAAGTATGATTACAAAGTGTAAAAGTTGGGCTCGTCCGGGATTTGAACCCGGGACCTCTCGCACCCTAAGCGAGAATCATACCCCTAGACCAACGAGCCGTACATATTATTTATTAAATGTAACAATAACCAAACTTTTAAACATTGTCTTAAGTAAAGCTTTGCTATCAAACGAATTAAAATAGTGGAAGAATTTTTAGGGCTGGAAACCTGTATTAAAGTATAGAAACGTTAGATCCAGTTCAGCAAAAATGAATTTCAAGTTTAAATGAAAATATAAAAAAAAATGTCATCTTTCTAATGTGAGAATATTTCATTAAAAACTTTCTATTTTAACCGTTTCACACAAACTTGTTAATATATAGAGGATATTCAAGTTTTTTTTCTATAAATACAGAATTTATTTTCATCGAGTGGGATGAAATATGATAATTTTCATAGCATACCCGTAAATAAATGTAAATAAACTATCAAATTTAAAAGGACTTCTTCACTCTCTCATTTAATTCGTCTGCAAATATTACATGCCCATAATTGGCATACTGTTTATTTCTTTCACGTGAAACTTTACTTAAGAAACGTAATAATTTGTGTACTGCACCATGTTAAATTTCACAATTTATCGAATAATAAATAATGAGAGAAAATAAAACAACAAAAGAAAGGGCTCGTCCGGGATCGAACCCGGGACCTCTAGCACCCAAAGCGAGAATCATACCCCTAGACCAACGAGCCGCACATAAGCGTTAAAGTTTTACTGAAAATGGTAAACTATGAATTGGCATCTTTGACATGTAAATTGGAAAGGTGATAATCATATCCTTAGACCAACGAACCATGTATATTTCTTTAAAGGCATTCTAATTAAACCGATTCATATAAATAGGTTAATATATGTTATTTATAAATTATATATTGCACCGTGATAACTTCTACACTTTAAATTACTTTATCGAATAATGGGAGAAAACAAGACAGGGTTCGTCCGGGATTTGAACCCGGGACCTCTCGCACCCAAAGCGAGAATCATACCCCTAGACCAACAAAAATATCACATTGATTTGGACATAAAATCATAGATAAGTTTTAGATAAAGCAAATTTCAAGATTCACGAAACTGTATAACAGCAAATAGGCATCTTTCACATGTTTGAAGCCATGATTTCTCTCAATATTATTTGTAATGATATTGCATTTTGTTAAAAGAATTGGGCTCGTCCAGGAATTGAACCTGGGACCTCTCATACCCCTAGACCAACGAGCCATGAATATTTTATTTGTGACAATCTGTTTAAATTAATTCACACAAATTGGTTAATATGTAAAATTATTGCATCATGGTCCTTAAAATATTATATGATAGCTTAATAAGTTCTGCAGTACAAACTCATAAAAAAAAATAACAAGACAGAGTCATATTTTTCTACTAGCAGTTTAAAAATAGTTAGTTTACAAAGTGTAAAAGTAGGGCTCGTCCGGGATTTGAACCCGGGACCTCTCGCACCCTAAGCGAGAATCATACCTCTAGATCAACGAGTCATGTCGTAAGAATGTCATGAGCCGTACAATTTAAAGATAAACAAGAGCCATGTCAACATGGCCATCCCCCGCCTTTTGGTAATGAAAACTGATGGCTATAGTGATTACAGATTTGAAACCTATGTGAATACTGATGGCTGAATATAACAAAGGGCAATTACTGAAAAATAATGCAGGGTAGGTTATCATTGTTGTGTGCTGCATCCCTCCTCAGTAAAATCTATCCACCTATGAAGTTTCAAGTTGATACCTCAAATACTTTTTTGAGAAAAAAATTGAATTGAAAAATTAAGTATGAAAAATAACAAAGGGCAATAACTCAAAAATTATAAAAGGTAGAGTTATCATTCTTGTGCCCTGCACACCTCCTGAATTAGATCTATGCCCCTATGAAATTTCATAATGATATCTCAAAGGCCTTTTGAGTTATGCTCTGGAAAAAAATTAATTTTGAAAAATAAAAAAAGGGCAATAACTAAACATTTATGCAGGGTAGAGTTATCGTTCTTGTGCACTGCACTCCTCCTTAATGAGATCCATCCACCTATGAAGTTTCAAGTTGATACCTCAAATACTTTTTGAGATAAACTCTGGACAAAATAGTATGAAAAAGAACAAAGGGCAATAAGTCAAAAAATGGACAGGGAAGAGTTATCATTCTTGTGCACAGCATTCCTCCTCAATAAAATCTATCCACCTATGACATTTCATGTAGACATCTCAAACACTTTTGAGTTATGCTCCACTCGGGTGAAAAATTAAGTATGAAAAATAACAAAGGGCAATAACTCAAAAATTATAAAAGGTAGAGTTATCATTCTTGTGCACTGCACACCCCCTGAGTGAGATCTATGCACCTATAAAATAGATAAATACAGAATCCCTAAAGAAAGCCCAACACGGCAAAATTGAAAATGTTGCAGGCTCGGTTTGATTGAGCCTGTTCATGGACGGTACTGGAAAGTGCAAGTTACCGTCCACGCCCCCTAGCTAAAGTTTCATTTTGATATCTCAAAGGCTTTTAGAGTTATGCTCTGGACAAAAATTAATTTTGAAAAATAACAAAGGGCAATAACTCAAAAATTATGCAGGGTAGAGTTATTGTTCTTGTGCACTGCACTCCCCCTTAATGAGATCCATCCACCTATGAAGTTTCAAGTTGATACCTCAAATACTTTTTGAGATAAACTCTGGACAAAATAGTATGAAAAAGAACAAAGGGCAATAACTCAAAAATTGTATAGGGAAGAGCAACATTCCTCCTCCATAAGATCTATCCACCTATGACATTTCATGTTGATATCTCAAACACTGTATGAGTTATGCTTCACTCAGGTGAAAAATTATGTAAAAAAAATAACAAAGGGCAATAACTCAAAAATTATGAAAGGTAGAGTTATCATTCTTGTGCACTGCACACCTCCTGAGTGAGATTTATGCACCTATGAAGTTTCATGTTGATATCTCATAGGCTTTTGGAGTTATGCTCTGGACAAAAATCAATTTTGAAAAATAACAAAGGGCAATAACTCAAAAATTATGCAGGATAGAGTTATCATTCTTGTGCACTGCACTCCTCCTCAATGAGGTCTATCCACCTATGAAGTTTCAAGTTGATAACTCAAATACTTTTAGAGATATGCTCCGGACAAAAATGTCGGACGGAAGGTCGGACGGACGGACGGAGACTATTTCTATATCCCCCGCCGAACTTTTTCGGCGGGGGATATAAAGATCAAACAAATTAAAATATATTGCAGGGTCAGTTGCAACATTTCAGTGATAGTACCTGAAAAAATGTTCGTGAAGTTGGCAGCCTAGCAGCCTGAAGTTGGAAGTCTGGATCCGGTTGTTCAAAACATTGGTTAGTGTTAACCAGTGGTTAAATTCATTATCCTCTGGTTAAATTTTGTCCGTTGGATAAGTTATGTTGCTCAAAACTTATCCAACGGATAAAATGCGTTATCCAGTGGTTAACTTTAACCAGTCCGAGGACCACCGGATAAAGCCCTTAACCAGTGGTTAGCCATCATCATTAAAACAGTCTAAACCATAAAAACGTGTTTGAAACCAGATTTTTCTTACAAATATATGTTTATTTTGTCTTAACTAGAACATTTCATATGAAATGCATATGATTAAATTGAAACATTTCTGAAAAAGTGCTTTTAGAACCCTTTTTCAACCTGAATTTGTTGTTGTTGTAGTTCAGAAAATTCAGTTAAACAGTCATAACTTTCTTATTTTTTAATAAAACATACAAGTGTCAGTACTCATTTTCTTAGTTAGAACATTACCCATCTAATGGAAGTAATTTCAATTCAAAATTTGGAAAAAAATTATTTTTGAATTTTTTACCTATGTGTGTCTAAGGGAAAAATAGATCTATCGATACTTTTAGGCCTTTGATATACTTTTGCTTTATTCCAAAAACATGAAAGCACAAAACATTCAAAATTAAGTCTTTGGGAGCTTTTTGATTCTAATAAATTTATTATTCATCAAAAAAATCGGCCATTTTGTTTCCAGAATCACTAACCAACCCTGTTGCATTGTGGTACTTAACCAGTGGATAAATACGCTATCCACTGGTTAGGTAGCCAGGGTACTATCCAATTGTCGAACAATGAATTTTTATCTACTGGATAGCTGACCACTGGTTAAGGATTTAACCAGTGGATAGGCTATCCAATGGTTAATTTTAACCAATGTTTTGAACAACCCGGTCCTGGCAGCCTAGCAGCCTAAAGAAAACTAAGGATAATACAAACATGAAAACCGTCAGATATGAATTGGTAGCACATACTTAGACCACTCCACGTCTTATTTCAGTATCGCGATCTTTATTATTTTAAATAATGAACTTTGTTTTTTGGGGTTTTTTTTTTTTGTTTTTTTTTTTTCGAAATTTGTGAAGTTAGCAGCCTAGCAGCCTGACAGCCTAAAGAAAACTAAGGATAATACCAACATGAAAACCATCGGAAATGAATCGGAAGCACATATTTAGTCCATTCTACGTCTTATTTCAGTATCGCGATATTTATTTTTTTTAAATATTGAACTTTGTTTTCTGGTTTTTTTTGTTTGTTTGTTTGTTCTTTTTTGACACTTCGAAATGGGTGGTCTTTAATTATCTAATCTCAATTTAATATAATCTGCTAATTTAAAAATCAGTCAAATTTACGGTATATTGAAAAAAGAAATGGAGTGACATCCGCCATTTGCCGCAACGTTCGGCGTAAGTTATTCCCCTTGATACGCTTGATTTTTGTTTTAATTTTTCTAGTAATGAATACGAGATGAGTGCCTAAAATATTTATCTATGGATCATGTTTTAATATTCCTTTTTTCAGTTACGCAAAATCAGTTGGACCATATTACTAAAGTGTCTGTTTTCTCCATGTTAACAAATCAATACACGAATACGCCCGTTATAATGCCGCCTATATATGTCAACACGTGTAAACAATAAACCGTTAACGTTATATCCGGACGATACCCGATAGTTGACAAAAATAACGGGAACAAAATTCTGAAAAAATAGTAATCGATTGTAGCCAAAGGGGAAAAACTCATGCCGAAAACGTTGCGACAAATGGCGGATGTCACTCCTTGTCTTTTTTATAATACCGTAAAATTTGACCAGTTTTAAAAGAGGCAGATTGGGTTCAATTGATAATATATTTTTTGAGTCCATACACTCGGATAATACTAAAAGATATTTAGATGTAGCAGAAACGTTTTTAAAAACTGTTACACGATCGAAAATATACGCCGCAATCTGCGGTCCCGTTCTCGAGTTCCTATGGTTTTCAGTACATACAATAATTTTGATATTTTTGTCATTATTTTGCCTGAATATCCCTTTAAACAATAACTTGAAGAAATGCCATGACTTGATCTTTTGATTGCCATTTACAATCTTGTCATGTTGGGCTTTCTTTAGGGATTCTGTATTTATCTATTTTTTGAGTCAGCTCCTTGCCGCTGACTTTTGTTGCTGGGTCGGGTGGGGGCTGTGTTCATTGAACGCTGCTTTGGATGATCTTGCTTATCATATTTTGGGGCATTTAGGCTTTTGACATTATGGGCCTTATATTAAATCATTTATTTGTTTTTAATTCCTTATAAGTTACTAATTATGTATTCTGATGTAGTGGTTTGCCTGCCCGTACCCTGCCTTGTCCTGTTTTTCTTTGGGGTCCTCCTGGGCTCCTTGCCGCTGGCACTTGTTGCTGGTCGGGTTGGGGCTGCGTTCATTGAATGCCGCCTTTCCTTGTCGATCTTGTTTTTCATATTTTAGCTTAAACGGCGCCAATCAAATTAATATGAGCAAACTTGATAAAAGACTACCCAATAATGCTACAACATTAGGTGATCATCTATCAATTGTTTCAGTAGGAAATGTATAAAGATTTATATATTTTAAGCTTAAGTGGCCCCTACAAAAGGGTCCAATCAAATTGATATGAGCAAATTTGATAAACGACTACCCTAGAATGCTACAGACAAAGTTTGGTGATCATCCATTAATTAGTTCTGTAGAAATAGGCTTTTAAAGGTATTTCTACTTTAAGCTTTTTGAATTTGTCTTTTGACGTATTATCTGTGATATGCAGGCTTTTTAATTTCAAAATTCAATAGTGATCTAAAATAGAGAAATACAGAATCCCTAAAGAAAGCCCAACACGACATAATTGAAAATGTTGCAGGCTCGGTTGTTCATGAACGGTATTGGAAAGTGCAAGTTACCGTCCACGCCCCCTAGCACCGGCTTAAGCAGAATTCAACATTTAAACATGAAATGGTAACATTTTGAATTTAGAAACATCCGCAGATGTGTCCTGTTTTTCTTTGGGGTCCTCCTGGGCTCCTTGCCGCTGGCGCTTGTTGCTGGGTCGGGTGGGGGCTGCGTTCATTGAATGCCGCCTTTCCTTGTCGATCTTGTCTATCATATTTTCCCTTTAATTCCCTTATGGGCCTGTTTTTATGCTCATCGAAAAAGGGGAGCATATAGTCGGCGCCTTGTCCGTCCGTTTTCTTGTCCGGAGCATAACTTGAAAACCCTTGGAGATAATTTGTTTAAACTTCATATAGTGGTAGAGGGCATTGAAAGGGAGTGCAGTGTCAAAGAACCATAACTCTATATTGCCCGGCTTATGAAATATCTCCCCTTATAGAAAAATCTTGTCCGGGGCATAACTCTAAAACTATAAGAGATATCAACATGAAACTTTGTAGGTGAATAGATCTCAATGGGTAGATGTGCAGTGCATAAGAACAATAACTCTTTTTGTCCTAATTTTAGAGTTATTGCCCTTTGTCAATTTCAACACTTTGAACTTTGTGTCCGGGACATAACTCTAAAATATGATAAACAAGATCAACAAGGAAAGGCGGCGTTCAATGAACGCAGCCCCCACATGACCCAGCAACAAGAACCAATGGCAAGGAGCCCAGGGGGACCCCAAACAAAAACAGGACAGGGCAAAGACAGAGCACGGACAGGTTAATCATTAAATGATAATTAATTTGTAACTGATTAGGAATTTAAAGAAAATAAAAATAGGCACACAAAGGGGAAGGGGACAGGAGACCGGGGGGGAGGGGGTGGGGAGTAATCAAAGAAATAAAAACTAGAGGCAATGGGGAAGATACTTACCGTAGACGAGAAAACAACAAGGGACACAAGCAAAAGTGTCACCAAAACAGTATGAAACAACATAAGACATACATCTGAGGAACACAGTGGGGCGCCGCCTTGGAACGGTCAGCAGCATAATAATGACTGCTGGGGAGTTTAAACCGGTTAATGGTGCACCAAACCTCGCTCTTAGCCCCACCATGTTCCTATAAACGAGACAGTGTAAATAAAATGAATCCCCGCCAAGTGAAATTCTAACAGTTGTCATGGTTACAAAAGGTTAAATAAGTAAAACACTAAAATGATCATGTAGAAACATATAAAAGTAAACCCAATGACCATAACAAAAGTACTCAATGTCCTAAAGGAAGACAGAGCAACAAGAAAATCACCTACAAGGGCCCGACGAAGCAAGGCAGAAGACGAACATTAAGACAATTCAGTCTCAAAGGGCTTTATGAACTATCCATCATAGAGTCTCCCACTTGGTCCGTCAGATGCAATCAAAAGAGGAAAGCGTAGTGTCCAACTGTAAAAGGGTTGAACACTAAACATGCAGTATGTCTTAAAATAGTAGGGTCATAACCTCTTTTAATAAAACGTTTAATGATTTTAGTAAAAACAGCAGAAAAATTACCATGACCCAAAATCTTACGAAGTTTGTAAATCACATCGCCATAAAAACCAGGCTGGCTAATCCCTTGTCGCAGAAGAGTTTTTAAATCACTATTGAATTTGGAAATTAAATCAAAGTTACGATTGTAAAATTTAGTAAAATATTTCCGTAATTTATGATAGCGGTAGCCCTGTTTTAGAAGCTTGCTGGTAATAAAAATGTTCCGCTCGTTGAAATCCTTTACGTTGCTACAAGCTCTAGCGAATCTAATTAACTGGGAAACATAAACCCCGTAAGATGTTGCATGGGGTACGTCTCCATCTAAATGTGGATAATTAACTATACAAAAGTCAAAGTCATCTCTTTTATCATAGATTTTCGTGTGAATAGAATTGTTGTTGATAGTAATATGAAGATCCAAAAATGATGTACTAAAATTTGAAGAGTTCGTTTTATTAAGTTGTAGTTCATGCGGATATATGTCAGACACCATTTGATCAACATAAGGATTATCTAAATTAAAAATATCATCAAGGTATCTGGAAGTATTATTAAATGCGACTATAACATCTTGTTGTTTATCTTCAGAGAGACTCAACATAAAGTCTCTTTCATAGCAGTACAAAAACAAATCGGCGACCATAAGAGATATCAAGATGAAACATTGTAGGTAGATAGACCTCATTGAGTAGAAGTGCAGTGCAAAAGAACCATAACTCTGTTAAGCCTCATTTTTGAATTATCTCCCCTTATAGAAAAGTCTTGTCCGGGGCATAACTCTAAAACTATAAGAGATATCAATATGAAACTTTTTCTTGTTGCTGGGTCATATGGGGGTTGCGTTCATTGAACGCCGCCTTTCCTTGTTGATCTTGTTTATCATATTTGTAGGTGAATAGATCTAAATTGGTAGATGTGCAGTGCTTAAGAACAATAACTCTTTTTGTACTAATTTTGGAGTTATTGCCCTTTGTTAATTTCATCACTATGAACTTTGTCCGGAACATAACTCTTAAACTATAAGAGATATCAAAATGAAACATTGTAGGTAGATAGATCTCATTGAGTAGAAGTGCTTATTTCAACACTTTGAACTTTGTCCGGAACATAACTCTAAAACTATAAGAGATATCAAGATGAAACATTGTAGGTAGATAGATCTCATTGAGTAGAAGTGCAGTGCAAAAGAACCATAACTCTGTTAAGCCTCATTTTTGAATTATCTCCCCTTATAGAAAAATCTTGTCCGGGCAGGCTTCATAACCTCTTATCCCCTTTCAGAATTCCATTTTATTTAGTTCCGCCCATTGTTTTCTCGTTTAGGGCACACGCTTTTTATTACTTGGGGACCATACGCCGCTTTTCATGGAATGGCACGGAAGTGTCACATTGAAGGTTCCATGATAACCGCCGTATGAACACATCTGCAGATGTTTCTAAATTCAAAATTTTACTATTTCACGTTTAAATGTTGAATTCTGCTTAAGCCGGTGCTAGGGGGCGTGGACGGTAACTTGCACTTTCCAGTACCGTCCATGAACAGGCTCAATCAAACCGAGCCTGCAACATTTTCAATTTTGCCGTGTTGGGCTTTCTTTAGGGATTCTGTATTTATCTATTCTATTTAAACATATCAACATGAAACTGACTCAATCAAACCGAGTCTGCAATTCTTACGTAATTTTGTTGTGATTAATGCTTCCGAGGGATCACTTTGTTTCCAGAATTTTATACTTCACAACAGCAGGGGTCAAGTGCTGTGTGGCAGCTGTAAAAAGTTGCCCCGTACTTCACTTCAGTGTTGTTATATTTTCTGGTCCTTCGGGATCATTGATACCAGCACTATTAAGTGTTGAGAATTGAGTACCGCTCAAACCGGTGCTAGGGGGCGTGAGGGATGTTGCACTTATTCATTGTCCCTCATGTACAGACTCAATCAAACCGAGTCTGCAATTCTTACGTAATTTTGTTGTGATTAATGCTTCCGAGGGATCACTTTGTTTCCAGAATTTGTAGGTGAATAGATCTCAATAGGTAGATGTGCAGTGCTTAAGAACAATAACTCTTTTTGTCCTAATTTTGGAGTTATTGCCCTTTGTTAATTTTTACTCTGAACTTTGTCCGGAATATAACTCAAAAATTATAAGAGATATCAAGATAAAACATTGTAGGTAGATAGATCTCATTGAGTAGAAGTGCAGTGCAAAAAAAACAACATAACTCTGTTAAATTCTGGAAACATGAGGGATAGTGAATAAGTGCAACATCCCTCACGCCCCCTAGCACCGGCTTGAGCGGTACTCAATTCTCAACACTTTATAGTGTTGGCATCAATGATCCCGAAGGACCAGAAAATATATCAACACTGAAATGAAGTACGGGGCAAGTTTTTACGGCTGCCACACGGCACTTGACACTTGCTGTTGTGAAGTACAAAATTCTGGAAACAAAGTGACCCTTCGGAAGCATCAATCACAACAAGCCTCATTTTTGAATTATTTCCCCCTTTTAGAAAAATATTGTACTGGACATAGCTTAAAAACTACAAGAGATATCAACATGAAACTTTGTAGGTAGATGTATCTCAATGGGTAACTGCACAGTTGATAGATAACAGTGATTAGAAGTGCAGTGGAAAGAACAGTAACTCTGCCCCGTGTTGGGCCTTCTTTAGGGATTCTGTGTTTATCTATTTTATGATCACATCCGTGTTATTTGTGCCGTGTGGCGGCTGTAAAAAGTCTCCCCGTACATTTAATCAATGATGTTATATTTTCGATCCTTGAAGATCGTTCAGCACGACATTATTGTTGTGCTTGTAGTATTTTTAGTTTCAACTTTTCGGCATTTTCTAGTTGGGTGGTTCCAATATTCCTACTTGAATAATGTTGAATCACCCTTAGGATATGTTGCCTGCTTTTTAAATTTGTCTTTTGACGTCTTATCTGTGATACGCAGGCTTCATAACCTCTGATCCCCTTTCAAAATTCCATTTTATTTAGTTCCGCCCATTGTTTTATCGTTTAGGGCACACGCTTTTTATTACTTGGGGACCATACGCCGCTTTTCATGGAATGGCACGGAAGTGTCACATTGAAGGTTCCATGATAACCGCCGTATGAACACATCTGCGGATGTTTCTAAATTCAAAATTTTACTATTTCATGTTTAAATGTTGAATTCTGCTTAAGCCGGTGCTAGGGGGCGTGGACGGTAACTTGCACTTTCCAGTACCGTCCATGAACAGGCTCAATCAAACCGAGCCTGCAACATGTTCGGTTCTGCCGTGTTGGGCCTTCTTTAGGGATTCTGTGTTTATCTATTTTATGATCACATCCGTGTTATTTGTGCCGTGTGGCGGCTGTAAAAAGTCTCCCCGTACATTTAATCAATGATGTTATATTTTCGATCCTTGAAGATCGTTCAGCACGACATTATTGTTGTGCTTGTAGTATTTAATTCTCTTGTAATTTTGTTGTGATTGATGCTTCCGAGGGATCACTTTGTTTCCAGAATTTTTATACTTCACAACAGCAGGTGTTAAGTGCTGTGTGGCAGCTGTAAAAAGTTGCCCCGTACTTCACTTCAGTGTTGTTATATTTTCTGGTCCTTCGGGATCATTGATGCCAACACTATTAAGTGTTGAGAATCGAGTACCACTCAAGCCGGTGCTAGGGGGCGTGAGGGATGTTGCACATTTCCATTATCCTTCATGTACAGACTCAATCAAACCGAGTCTGCAATTCTCTTGTAATTTTGTTGTGATTAATGCTTCCGAGGGATCACTTTGTTTCCAGAATTTTTAGTTTCAACTTTTCGGCATTTTCTAGTTGGGTGGTTCCAATATTCCTACTTGAATAAAGTTGAATCACCCTTAGGATATGTTGCCTGCTTTTTAAATTTGTCTTTTGACGTCTTATCTGTGATACGCAGGCTTCATAACCTCTGATCCCCTTTCAAAATTCCATTTTATTTAGTTCCGCCCATTGTTTTATCGTTTAGGGCACACGCTTTTTATTACTTGGGGCCGCTTTTCATGAAATGACACGGAAGTGTCACATTGAAGGTTCCATGATAACCGCCGTATGAACACATATTCTGCTTAAGCCGGTGCTAGGGGGCGTGGACGGTAACTTGCACTTTCCAGTACCGTCCATGATCAGGCTCAATCAAACCGAGCCTGCAACATTTTCAATTTTGCCGTGTTGGGCTTTCTTTAGGGATTCTATATTTATCTATTTTATGTTTCTCACTTAATTAGATTCGCTAGAGCTTGTGCACGTAATGGATTTCAACGAGCGGAATATTTTTATTACCAGCAAGCTTCTAAAACAGGGCTACCGCTATCACAAATTACGGAAATATTTTACTAAATTTTACAATCGTAACTTTGATTTAATTTCTAAATTCAATAGTGATTTAAAAACTCTTCTGCGAAAAAGGACTAGCCAGCCTGGTTTTTATGGCGATGTGATTTTCAAACTTCGTAAGATTATGGGTCATGGTAATTTTTCTACTGTTTTTACTAAAATCATTAAACGTTTTATTAAAAGAGGTTATGACCCTACTATTTTAAGACATACTGCATGTTTAGTGTTCAACCCTTTTACAGTTGGACACTACGCTTTCCTCTTTTGATTACATCTGACGGACCAAGTGGGTGGCTCTATGATGGATAGTTCGTAAAGCCCTTTGGGACTGAATTGTCTTAATGTTCATCTTCTGCCTTGCTTCGTCGGGCCCTTGTAGGTGATTTTCTTGTTGCTCTGTCTTCCTTTAGGACTTACTTTTATATGTTTCTACATGATCATTTTGGTGTTTAAGCCTGCAACATTTGCAATTTTGCCGTGTTGGGCTTTCTTTAGGGATTCTGTATTTGTCTATTTTACTTATTTAACCTTTTGTAACCATGACAACTGTTAGAATTACACTTTGCGTGGATTCATTTTATTTACACTGTCTCGTTTATAGGAACATGGTGGGGCTAAGAGCGAGGTTTGGTGCACCATTAGGCCGCTATTCCATTTATACGTGATCAGTGGTCCGCGTCAGTGATCCGTGTCCGGGCATGTCCGTGGGTATTATTCCATAGGTACGTTATTTTCTACATACTTTTAATTGAAAAATATGATAAACAAGATCAACAAGGAAAGGCGGCGTTCAATGAACGCAACGAAGTATAGCGAACAGAAGATGATTATTTGTAGAATATGATACAATATGATAAACAAGATCAACAAGGAAAGGTGGCGTTCAATGAACGCAACCCCCACATGACCCAGCAACAAGAACCAATGGCAAGGAGCCCAGGGGGACCCCAAACAAAAACAGGACAGGGCAAAGATAGAGCACGGACAGGTTAATCATTAAATGATAATTAATTTGTAACTGATTAGGAATTCAAAGAAAATAAAAATAGGCCCACAAAGGGGAAGGGGACAGGAGACCGGGGGAGGGGGTGGGGAGTAATCAAAGAAATAAAACCTAAAGGCAATGGGGAAGATACTTACCGTAGACGAGAAAACAACAAGGGACACAAGCAAAAGTGTCACCAAAACAGTATGAAACAACATAAGACATACATCTGAGGAACACAGTGGGGCGCCGCCTTGGAACGGTCAGCAGCATAATAATGACTGCTGGGGAGTTTAAACCGGTTAATGGTGCACCAAACCTCGCTCTTAGCCCCACCATGTTCCTATAAACGAGACAGTGTAAATAAAATGAATCCCCGCCAAGTGAAATTCTAACAGTTGTCATGGTTACAAAAGGTTAAATAAGTAAAACACTAAAATGATCATGTAGAAACATATAAAAGTAAACCCAATGACCATAACAAAAGTACTAAATGTCCTAAAAGTACTAAATTCATTCTAATACCAAAAGCAGTTGTAACATAAAAGAATTAGGTAACAAACATTGAATATCAGTTAGGTTTACAAATAACATCTCTTTAGCAACCGATGACCAGATATTGTTTTTTTTAATCTGTCATTGCTACATCATAAACTTAGTTTTTATTTCTTTGATTAACCCCCCCCCCCTTCCCCCGGTCTTCTGTCCCCTTCCCCTTTGTGGGCCTATTATTAATTTCTTTGAATTCCTAATCAGTTACAAATTATTTATCATTTAATGATTAACGTGTCGTTGCCCTGTCCTTTTTATGTTTGGGGTCCGCCTGGGCTCCTTGCCGTTGGTTCTTGTTGCTGGGTCATATGGGGGTTGCGTTCATTGAACGCCGCCTTTCCTTGTTGATCTTGTTTTTCATATTCTTTAGTATTTTCTTTCAAAATCGATAAATTATTTAATTTCGTTCGAGGCATTTTCCCCCGGTCTCCTGTCCCCATCCCCTTTGTGGGCATATTATTCCTTTCTTTTAATTCCTAATCAGTTACAAATTATTTATCATTTAATGATTAACCCGTCCGTGGTCTGTCTTTGCCCTGTCCTGTTTTTGTTTGGGGTCCGCCTGGGCTCCTTGCCACTGGTTCTTGTTGCTGGGTCATATGGGGGTTGCGTTCATTGAACGCCGCCTTTCCTTGTTGATCTTGTTTATCATATTGTAGGGATGAGACATGTCAGTGACTGTCCGCGTCCGTAAAAAATCGCTCAGCCTGCGAAACGTCGCGGATGCGGATGGTAAACGGACAAAAGGAATTGATTCAACGTATTCTTTGATTAGCGAATCGGTAACGGATGCGGATGACGGACGCGGACCACTGATCACGTATAAATGAAATAGCGGCCTTAACCGGTTTAAACTCCCCGGCAGTCAATATGCTGCTGACCGTTCCAAGGCGGCGCCCCACTGTGTGCAACATTTTCATTTTTGCCGTGTTGGGCTTTCTTTAGGGATTCTGTATTTATCTATTTTGTAATATGTGTAGATGCCAGTCTGGAGATTATACACGTCTTTTTCTTTTCTTCCTATGTTGAAAATTCTGGTTGCTATGGCATCACATAGACTGAAAATATGGCAAATTTTACACAGAAACTGAATCCAGTGATAATTCTAAAAGTACTGGAAATATTTTTATGAAACTTGACAATTATGGATAGATGGCAGTCTTGAGATTATGTATGTCTTATTTCTTCTTCCTATTTTGAAAAAAATATTGGTTGCCTTGGTAACAAATAGGCTTAAAACATGGCAAATATAACAATATTTGTGATTAGTCAAAAAGAGCTGAAACCGCCTTTCCTTGTTGATCTTGCTGATCATATTTTTTGGAATCCAATATAATTTAACAGAAGTTTCTTTATCATGATATTGTGAGATTATCTGCGGATGTTTCTAAATTCAAAATTTTACTATTTCACGTCTAAATGTTGAATTCTGCTTAAGCCGGTGCTAGGGGGCGTGGACGGTAACTTGCACTTTCCAGTACCGTCCATGAACAGGCTCAATCAAACCGAGCCTGCAACATTTTCAATTTTGCCGTGTTGGGCTTTCTTTAGGGATTCTGTATTTATCTATTTTATGATCACATCCGTGTTATTTGTGCCGTGTGGCGGCTGTAAAAAGTCTCCCCGTACATTTAATCAATGATGTTATATTTTCGATCCTTGAAGATCGTTCAGCACGACATTATTGTTGTGCTTGTGGTATTTTCAGTTTCAACTTTTCGGCATTTTCTAGTTGGGTGGTTCCAATATTCCTACTTGAATAATGTTGAATCACCCTTAGGATATGTTGCCTGCTTTTTAAATTTGTCTTTTGACGTCTTATCTGTGATACGCAGGCTTCATAACCTCTGATCCCCTTTCAAAATTCCATTTTATTTAGTTCCGCCCATTGTTTTCTCGTTTAGGGCACACGCTTTTTATTACTTGGGGACCATACGCCGCTTTCCATGGAATGGCACGAAAGTGTCACATTGAAGGTTCCATGTTAACCGCCGTATGAACACATCTGCGGATGTTTCTAAATTCAAAATTTTACTATTTCACGTTTAAATGTTGAATTCTGCTTAAGCCGGTGCTAGGGGGCGTGGACGGTAACTTGCACTTTCCAGTACCGTCCATGAACAGGCTCAATCTAACCGAGCCTGCAACATTTTCAATTTTGCCGTGTTGGGCTTTCTTTAGGGATTCTGTATTTATCTATTTTTCTTTAGGGATTCTGTATTTATCTATTTTTATGCTCCCGAAAAAATTTCGGGGGAGCATATAGTCGCCGCCTTGTCCGTCCGTCCGTCCGTCCCCTTTTCTTGTCCGGGACATAACTTTGAAACAACAAGAGGTATCAACATGAAACTTTGTAGGTAGATAGATCTCATTGAGTAGGTGTGCAGTGCACAAGAACCGTAACTCTGCCTTGCCTAATTTTTGAATAATTCCCCTTTGTTTATTTTTACACTTTGAACTTTGTCCGGGACATAACTCTAAAAGTATAAGAGGTATCAACATGAAACTTTGTAGGTAGATAGATCTCATTAAGTAGGTGTGCAGTGCACAAGAACCATAACTCTGCTTTGCCTATTTTTTGAATTATCCCCCTTTGTTTATTTTACACTTTGAACTTTGTCCGGGACATAACTCTAAAAGTATAAGAGGTATCAACATGAAACTTTGTAGGTAGATAGATCTCATTGAGTAGGTGTGCAGTGCACAAGAACCGTAACTCTGCCTTGCCTAATTTTTGAATTACCCCCCTTTGTTTATTTTACACTTTGAAATTTGTCCGGGACATAACTCTAAAAGTATAAGAGGTATCAACATGAAACTTTGTAGGTAGATAGATCTCATTGAGTAGGTGTGCAGTGCACAAGAACCGTAACTCTGCCTTGCCTTATTTTTGAATTATCCCCCTTTGTTTATTTTACACTTTGAACTTTGTCCGGGACATAACTCTAAAAGTATAAGAGGTATCAACATGAAACTTTGTTGGTAAATAGATCTCATTGAGTAGGTGTGCAGTGCACAAGAACCGTAACTCTGCCTTGCCTGATTTTTGAATTATCTCCCTTTGTTTATTTTACACTTTGAAATTTGTCCGGCATATAACTCTTAAAGTATAAGAGGTATCAACATGAAACTTTGTAGGTAGATAGATCTCATTGAGTAGGTGTGCAGTGCATAAGAACCGTAACTCTGCCTTGCCTACTTTTGGAGTTATTGCTCTTTGTTCATTTTGACACTTTGACTTTGTCTGGGACATTACTCTAAAATTATAAGAGATATCAACATGAAACTTTGTAGATAGATAGGTCTCATTGGGTGGATTTTAGTGCAGTGCTTAAGAATCATTACTCTGCCTTGCCTTATTTTGAAGTAATTGCCCTTTGTTTATTTTAACTTTTTGACTTTTATCCTGGACAATACTTTAAAACTATTAGAAATATCAACATGAAACTTTGTAGGTAGTTAGATATAATTGGATAGAATTGCAATGCTTAAAGAACCTAAACAAAGTCTGGTCTAGTTTTGGAGTTATTGCCCTTTGTTCATTTTTACACTTTGACTTTTACCCGGGACATAACTCTGATATCATCAGGAAACTTTATAGATAGATAGATCTCATTGAATAGAAGTGCAGTGCAAAAAAACATAACTCCGCTTTGCCTAATTTTGGAGTTTTTGCCCTTTGTTAATTTTTTTTATACTTTCCTGTGTCCAGAACCTTCTCGGGGAGCATCACCCGGTTCAACCGGTTCTTGTCTTAACTCTGATATCATCAGGAAACTTGTCTTAACTCTGATATCATCAGGAAACTTTATAGATAGATAGATCTCATTGAATAGAAGTGCAGTGCAAAAAAACATATCTCCGCTTTGCCTAATTTTGGAGTTTTTGCCCTTTGTTAATTTTTTTTATACTTTCCTGTGTCCATGTCTACCGTCCATGAACAGGCTCAATCAAACCGAGCCTGCAACATTTTCAATTTTGCCGTGTTGGGCTTTCTTTAGGGATTCTGTATTTATCTATTGTATTCAAAGATCTGTTTGGCTCTTTTTTTATTTTTATTTACAACGTTTTACATAATAGTGAAAGCCTATTAAAGCATTCGGCACGATATGGCCATTTATGTGTTGACGTGCCGTAAAATCCAAACAAACCGGAAAATTTAATGACCATACAAATTATTCCTGCCTATAGCTATGACCATACAAATTATTACTGCCTAGCACCGGCTTGAGCGGTACTCAATTCTCAACACTTAATAGTGCTGGTATCAATGATCCCGAAAAACCAGAAAAATACGCTACAAATCTGTTCGATTAAAATATACTTTAAAAATAAAGAAAGAGTATTAAAACAATGGCAACAGTAAGGAACGAGCCACAGTCCACTCAATTATCAGACATTCTCTTTACCGACTGTGCTATTGTGAATTAACAAAAACCTTCACATTAAGCTAGCGTGACTTTAAATCCATGACTTATCTACTCCACATTAATTCTTGTAAACTACACGGACCAAACCGAAGTGGGATCGAATATTTAAATGAGTCCTATAATGTATTCATATTGGACAGGTTAATAAAATCAGACTACACCTGCCAGTTATCGAGATACTGTGTGACAAGCTGTATGAGACTATTTTTTGGCATTTGACATTTACGTATGACCTTGACCTAGCCACACGATTCTTGCAAGCGACACGCCATCTCATGATGTGGACCATTCCAGGTACTTGAAATTCCTCGAGCTAGTAATAATTTTGGTGCAGACAAGCTGTTAGAGAATCTTTTGAAATTGACCTTAAAGTACGACCTTTAAGGCGCCCCACTGTGTTCCTCAGATGTATGTCTTTGTTGTTTCATACTGTTTTGGTGACACCTTTGCTTGTGTCCCTTGTTGTTTCTCTCGTCTACGGTAAGTATCTTTCCAATCGCCTCTAGTTTTTGTTTCTTTCATTAACACCCCCCCCTCTTCCCCGGTCTCCTGACCCCTTCCCCTTTGTGGGCCTATTATTACTTTCTTTGAATTCCTAATCAGTTACAAATTATGTATGATTTAATGATTAACGTGTCTTTGCCCTGTCCTTTTAATGTTTGGGGTCCGCCTGGGCTCCTTGCCATGGGTTCTTGTTGCTTAGTCATATAGGGGTTGCGTTCATTGAACGCCGCCTTTCTTTGTTGATCTTGTTTATCATATTTTTTACTTAGCAACACGGTTCTTTCGAATGACACGCCTTCTCATTATTATTCAAAGATCTTATTAGCTTTTTTTATTTACAACGTTTTACATTATAGTTAAAGCCTATTTTAGCATTCGGCACGATAGGGCCATTTATGTGTTGACGTGCCGTAAAATGCAAACAAACACAAATATTGTGAACATATTAAGTTACAATTGTTTTTAATTTCTGCCTTCTAATGACAAAATAGATAGTAATAAACAAAATTGATACTGTTGCAGGCTCGGTTTGATTCAGCCAGTTCATGGACGGTACTGGAAAGTGCAATGTAGCGTCCACGCCCCTAGCACCGGCTTAGCTAGAATTCAACATTTAATTATAGTAAAGTTATATCCCGGACAAGCATAACAGGACGGACGGACGCACACACCAAACCGATGTTTAGCTCTGTGCAAGCAGGTTGAGGTATAAGTATTCCATCCATCTTTTTTTTAACGTGCGTTATCGCCAGAGGCGACTTAATGTGGTCAATTTACTGAAGTCTGAACCCCCTTGTGTGGAGGTACGATTTTAACACCCGAGAGTAGACAAATCATCTTTTTATTCGTACCATATGACCTTTATTGTGTTTGTGCGCCGTAAAACCAAACTCTGTTAATCTGTCATCGACAAACTATATCTTTATTTCACGGCGTCTCAACGCCGTGATATTGTGATGGGTAGTTTTCGGTAGCATGGGCAAAAGTCACGTGACAAAATGCCTTTCGATTACTACAGCCGACATTTTATTGTTTTTACGCAATCATTGTACAGCCCATTTCCGTGAAAAGTTACATAGAAACAGTTTTTTTTTCAAAACCATATAGAATCTAAACAGTATTTTTATCAACACACGAAATATCAGCGTTTTATATTAATACATTTCCGGACATCCTTTCGACATGCTTGAGAAATTCGCCTTGAATGGATTATGTATGGTGGCTGATTAACGCCATCCAAATATTTTCGCGTCTTCGCCTCAAAATGCGAAAATGCGAAAACACGAAGGGTCGACATATTTTGACTAATGTGTTCTCATGTCGGATCTATGTCTCTCTCGGAGTGAATCTTTTCACGTGTAAAATGTCTTTGAACATTACATTCCTAAGTTTCTATATTTGCAATTAAGAACTTAAATTGTCTTTTTTTTCAGCTCACCAGAGCCGAAGGCTCAGGGTGAGCTATTAGTAACAAAGGGGGATACTCCGGCGTCCGTCGTCCGTCGTCATGCGTCAACAATCATCTTCTTCTCTGAAACTGCTGGGCAGATTTAACTAAAATTTGGTCTGTAGCATCCTTGTTTTCTACTTGGGTCAGTCTCAATTTGTAAATGAATAGTACACTGGCAGTGATAAAAAATTCTGAAGATTTGGCGCCGGAAAGTTCGTAATGACCGTAAATGCATAATATTAAAAACAATACTTGCCTTGTTCATAATTTATATATTATCTATAAATTATCCAAAGGAGTATCATCTTATTCGCTTATATATTTTCCACAAAGAAGAATTAAGAGGGTTTCATTTACTCTCTATTTTGCATTTTATCTGATTACTTCATTTTTTAAACCGTATTTACAAATAAATAGTTAATATCGGCTGTTTACGTTTCTGTTTTTCTGATACACTTGTGTGTAAAACATTTGCCTGACTTAAGGTATCAAAAGGTATCTTATGTCTGTCGCCAACAGTAAATCTGGAAAGTCACCATATGACCTATACTGTGTTTGTCCGCCGTAAAACCCAACCAAATTAAATATTTTAATAACAGTATAAAGCAAGTAGTAATGCAGTTATAACAATATGTAGGTATCAGTAATTTCTAACATTGTGTAGTTATCATTAATATTAACTATACGATGAACATAAACTGAGAATCTGATACATATATCTAATAAAGTTTTTAGTTTTCATGTGATTAAAATTGAGCATAAAATAATGGGAAACTGTCATTGTACAATGCATTAGCCCGGGTGTATTGCACGAGTTATGTCTTGTACTGTGTTGGTAGGCCGTTAATTATGATAAACAAGATCGACAAGGAAAGGCGGCGTTAAACCAAATTAAACAGGAGTTATCGCTTTGTTTCCAAATTTTTATATTGACCAAACAAAGCATAACATTTCTTTATGTGTGTGAAGGATGGTATCAGAAAGGTTGCTACAGAGGTGATAAAACTTACTGATTAAGCATACACTGTTACTGGATGGTCATAGTTATTTCGTTTACAGTAGTATTATTGCATTATTCTTACATTTCAATTCCTTTAAACTACATTTACTTTTTAATCTAAGGCACACTATGCTTCCAATTTTCTGGGTTATCTTTTCGTTTCCTTACTAAACGCTTTTTACAGGACTATTATAAGTTGCAGATTTTCGCGGTGTGGTAGAGATATACGTAAGTGGTACATGCCTTGCATACAGTGTTTCGTCATTCTGTTCTTCCCCTGAATTCTCAGAAGTGTCCCAGGTGTTCTCTGCGTGTCAGCAATGTCCTTGATGATACATGCATCATAATGTTCAATAATTGTTAGAATAGATGTATATGCCAGGTTTATGATTTCATTTGTTTCACTTGCTAAAAGAGTTGGTTGTACCTTTGTTTGTAAATATCATCACACATTTCCTCTCAAGATTGGCCAAAGCACGTGATAGAAAATCAGCAACTCTTTCGCGTTTTAAATTTTCAACCTCATTTAGATACTCATTCCAAAAGGCTTCACCATCATAAGGTCTGTGTTTGTTTCATAAAAACATGCATACTAGTTTTGCTCCAGATGTAAGCATATTGACTGCCTAAGCTCCTGGGCGGAGTTACTTGACCCAGATGATTTAATTGAGCTTCAAATGAGCAGTTACCATATCCTTGTACTTTGACTCTCGTAAAAGCTTTTTGGTGAGTAGCGCGTCTATTATAGTTTCCTCTGTTCTAAACCTAGCATTGCGTGTGAGTGTTTCTTTTATACTTTCATTTATTGTTGAAATTGTTGCTGCACTATTTGCTTTGTCCGTTTCAAAGTCAACAGATGTTGATGAGCTCTTTTTATATACCATCTCTTCTTGTTGCTTAGGAAATTTAGTACGCTGTTTGTTTTTTAAGTGCTTTTCCACCACACGTTCGAATTTCTTCTTTTGTTTCCGGTCTTTCTTTGTGGTTTCTTGTGCATCGGACGAATATTCGGAATCAGTTAAATTATGAGCTTTTGAGGAAGGTATGTATGTTTTATCTAAACCACTATTGCTATCAGAGGCATCCATGTCAAACAATTTTCTCTTTTGAATTAAGTGGCTAAGAGGAAAATTGTCACTGTCAGTTCCTCTATAATTTTTGTCGCATTTATTGCTACTATCAATATATCTCAGCTTTTAAGTGTCGTTTTTGGCTTTGGGTTGTTTTATCTGTTCTTTTTCAATTTCATTGGTTGTTTTAAATGTAATATAAACATTGTAACCATAATAAAACGTTTAATTTCAGCATTGGTAAAGTTTTTAAAATCTTCCGTGGCCCGCGGCCTTCCCCGTTTTTTGGGTCTTGAAAATAAAGTTTCGTTAAATTCCAGCCAGTAGTTGCAGAGAAGTAGTGCGGAAACGATTTTTACTCTATATGCATACTACATTACTAATCAAGGGCCATAACACTGAGTTATGAGATGACATTTTTATTAATTCAATGTGCATTTAACATTATTATAGTTTCAATATCCAAAAAACTGAAAACTCATCTTTGCTCTCTGACAGCATCTACAATTCAAACTGAATCAAAAATTCAATAATCAATAAATATCTTATTATAGTCTAACAATGTTTTTCTAATCAGTATGTCATAATATAGCTGAAATAAATACGGATGTATACAAATTATTATGACAAATTAGCATTGTTGTCTAATTCTAACATATTCACAATTGACTTTTCCAAATAAACAAGCAGTTTAGATAAAAGTATTATGAAAGGGTGTTCTGATAATTTAAAAACACGCTATATCATTGAAATAAACATACAAATTTAAGCTGCGTGAAAGTGCTAACAGTACTTTTTCGATTCAATATTTTGCAGTGACATGATATCTTTTATAACATTTATGAAGTCGTAATTATCCGTTATAAATAGTTGTGTTTGTCTTCTCGCACTCATAATTACTTTCTAAACCTTCACAGACAAAATGTTTTTTATATCTTCATTCGGAGTGGCCCGCGGCCTACCACGTTTTTTTTTGCTTGGCGCATCATTTTTTTCTTCATCATCAGTGGATCACCATATTTCTTGTAGCTTTTAATAAATCTTTTGATTTCCTTATTCGTGAAGTTTTTTATATCTTCATTCGGAGTGGCCCGCGGCCTACCACGTTTTTTTTTCCAACTGTACACATAAATATGTCTATTATGGTAGCACTTATATCTCAGTTTGTTGTACATATTAAATATTTTGCATCTAAATAATGAATATCATTTAACTGTGAAACTGCATAATATACAAAATGTCCAAAACATTTTGAATTTCAATAAACAAAATTCTATTTTCTTTATTACGTAAAATGGTTTTAATCAAACAAAAAATTTCATAGTAAACAACACAAAATATTTTCTTGTTTATGCAATGTTATTGTGTATCTAGACAAAACCTTCTTTAAAATCTTCAATAAAAAGTACTCTTTACAGTCTTAGTGGTACTTCAAATTAGTTTCATGATTATGCAATAATGTTATCACCATTACAGTTTAAGAGGCAATTCAAATTAGTTTCATGATTATGCAATAATGTTATCACTTCAACGCTTTTATCAAGTCACCTGACACATTAAGTATCTGACTGGAACAAGGCGACTATATGCACATCTCCTCTTAGTATCTCATAAAGTTTCATTGAATTCCAGCAAGTAGTAGCAGAGAAGTAGCGAAGAAACAAATATTTTTCTATATGCATACTACATTACTAATCAAGGGCCATAACGCTGAGTTATGAGATGACATTTTTATTAATTCAATGTGCATTTAACATTATTATAGTTTCAATATCCAAAAAACTGAAAACTCATCTTTGCTCTCTGACAGCATCTACAATTCAAACTGAATCAAAAATTCAATAATCAATAAATATCTTATTATAGTCTAACAATGTTTTTCTAATCAGTATGTCATAATATAGCTGAAATAAATACGGATGTATACAAATTATTATGACAAATTAGCATTGTTGTCTAATTCTAACATATTCACAATTGACTTTTCCAAATAAACAAGCAGTTTAGATAAAAGTATTATGAAAGGGTGTTCTGATAATTTAAAAACACGCTATATCATTGAAATAAACATACAAATTTAAGCTGTGTGAAAGTGCTAACAGTACTTTTTCGATTCAATATTTTGCAGTGACATGATATCTTTTATAACATTTATGAAATCGTAATTATCCGTTATAAATAGTTGTGTTTGTCTTCTCGCACTCATAATTACTTTCTTAACCTTCACAAACAAAATGTTTTTCCAAAAACAAATTTTAAACTCTTGTGATCTCTTTCGGTTTATAATTACCCCAACAATAATGACTGATACATGTATTAGCACAGTTATGTTCACTTTCAAATTGACCTGTTATAAATAATGGCACAACCAAAAGTTTACTGTCTAAGCCCTTTTAGTAAAAATAATTATACATAATATATAAATTGTTATTTTAATTTAGACTATGAGTATGTAAGGTTTTTATTTCTTATTTATTAATTAAGAATTAATTATCTGTTAATTTTAAAATCTAAATATCTGTCACGGTTTAGAACTGTTCCCTATTTAGGCCAGAAAATGTGTAAGCGACCAGATAGTTCAATCGCTTACAGCCGCGGTACATATTCTGTGGGTCACAGGTTTGAGTTCTGGTCAAGCTGAAAGATTTCTCATCCAGTGACTGCATATAACCATGAGTTTAATTCACTATGCTCTGTAAACATCAGAAATTCAAGGACATAAACCAATAGAGTGGGGAAATATGTTGTGGTTTAGAACTATTTCATTATTAAAGAGAAAATGTGTAGCCGGCCGGATAGCTCAGTTGGTCTTCTGAAAGTCATGGGTTCGAGTCATGGTCAGGCAGTTTAAGTCAGGGTTTAGAAGTGGTTTTTCTCATTTAATAGATTGTATTTTATTTGAAATGGACAAAGGCAGTATTGCATGATACTTTTAGATCTACAAAAAGCATTTGATACAGTTGATCACACTATACTGCACATGAAGAAGTTATTTTACTTCTTCTTCATGGAAGTATCTGCCATATGTAATGACATTCTTACATGCTTCAAGTCTTATCTCTGATAGCAGCTGGTTGATGTGGCTGGTACTCCTTCTACTCCTGCTCTGAGTACCTATGGTGTCCCCCTGATGTTCATTTTAGGTCCTCTTTTATGTCTAGTATATGTCAATGACATGTCTGCAACCTTAGCAATAAGCTTTTATTATATGCACAGGCACGGAGTTATGCTCCGGACAAGCTTTACCGGACGCCGACAACGACGCCGACACAGACGCCGCCGCCGCCGACACCGCCGACAAAAGTAACCCCTATATGTCACCTTTTCAAGGCGACACAATAATTGATTATTTAAAAGAGATTAACTTGTATTCTAGGATCTAATTGGCTCATTTCTATTGTCATTTACAATGTTTTACATAATATGTTAAGCCTATTATAGCATTCGGCACGATATGGCCAGTTATGTGTTGACGTGCCGTTAAAATCCAAACAAACAAACCATTTTAACAGTCAATATCTTGAAAAATATAGTCAGTTTAGATCAACTTGAATATGAAAATATGAGCATAATGTGACTTTAAACAGTGATTTTTTGTCTTTAAAAAAGGCAAAACATAAATTGTTTCTCCCTATAAACTGTTACAAATCAACAACAATAATGTAATCTCATAATTTCCCAAAACCCCACTCCCTCCCCCAACAACCTAGAAATTAAACATGACATTTCATGACAAAAATTTGAATTATCATTTAAAAAAAGTCTCTTAAAAATGTTTGTTTGTTTGTTTCATTTTACGCCTTTTTCAACAGTATTTCAGTCATAAAGGCGGGTAGTTACCTAACCATCGTTCCTGGAGAGTTACGCCAGTACTAGACTACCTTCCTCCGCGCTAAACTACCAAAGCATCTCCCAGGGATCGAACCCACGCCAGAGAGGTAACTGGATTAGAAGTCATCGACTCTAACCCCTCGACCACGGAGGCGGTCTCTTAAAAATGATTTAATGTATTAATGCTTCCGAGGGATCACTTTGTTTCCAGAATTTTGTACTTCACAACAGCCAGTGTCAAGTGCCGTGTGGCAGCCGTTAAAAGTTGCCCCGTACTTCACTTCAGTGTTGTTATATTTTCTGGTCCTTTGGGATCATTGATGCCAACACTATAATGTGTTGAGAATTGAGTACCGCTCAAGCCGGTGCTAGGGGGCGTAGGTGATGTTGCACTTATTCATTATCACTTGTGTACAGACCTCTTCATAATTAGCCAATATCCAATTCCTGCATTCTTCATTAATAAACTAACTTTTATCATTATTATTTTAACACATCCGTTTAATTTTGCGGCTCCATAAAAATGGTATTTATATTAACAGATTGGCGATCCACATCATCAGTATAAATGCTGTTAAAATCGGATGTATTTTCAGAAAGTAGATTAAAATATCCACCTTTGACCAAATCGGTTGTTTTTGTTGGCACATCTGTTGCCCCAGATAAAAATAAAAACCCTGATTTCATAAGCTAGCTCGACAGCTTTCTAATATGAAAGAATCCAATGGATGAAGGCCCAGAGGTTTTTATCTGCTGATCAGTGGCAATAACCACTTGGCAATGAAATATGATAAACAAGATCGACAAGGAAAGGCGGCCTTCAATGAACGCAGCCCCCCACCCGACCCAGCAACAAGCGCCAGCGGCAAGGAGCCCAGGAGGACCCCACCTTTTTTGTTGCCTAATTGCCAGTGAAGTGCCACGCCTTTTTTTTTTTGTTATAAGTACATGTAAAATGTAGCAAATAATTTCATGCCGGAAAATTTAATGACCATACAAATTATTCCTGCCTATAGCTGTAACTGTAACGACATCATACCTGTAATGTTGATATACAACTTCTTTCAATAAACATCCACCCCCCTCTTCATAATTAACCAATATCCAATTCCTGCATTCTTCTTTAGGTGTTCTGGAAATGTCATTTCTTCATTCATAAACTAACTTTTATCATTATTATTTTATCACACATCCGTTTTAATTTTGCGGCTCACATTATCAGTAGAAATGCTGTTAAAATCGGATGTATTTTCAGAAAGTAGATTAAAATATCCACCTTTGGCCAAATCGGTTGTTTTTGTTGGCACATCTGTTGCCCCAGATAAAAATAAAAACCCTGATTTCATAAGCTAGCTCGACAGCTTCCTAATATGAAAGAATCCAATGGATGAAGGCCCAGAGGTTTTTATCTGCTGATCAGTGGCCATAACCACTTGGCAATGAAGCCACCTTTTTGTTGCCTAATAGCCAGTGAAGTGCTACGCCCTTTTTTGTTATAAGTACATGTACAATGTAGCAAAAAATTTAAAAAAACTGACTTTTTGTTACCTGCTTGTGATTTTAGAACGGCTATAAATAAACTCGTTTCATCTGAATGGAAAGCAAATTGGGAAAATGCTGTCTTTAATAAACTTCATAATATAAACCCATCTTTTGATGTGTCACCATCTCTGTCTTTGTCAAACCGCCATGATCAAACAGTTCTTCTTCGATGCCGAATTGGACACACTAAATTTACCCATTCTTATCTCCTCACGAATGACAAT
The DNA here is from genome assembly GCF_026571515.1 of Ruditapes philippinarum. Lineage (NCBI taxonomy): Eukaryota > Metazoa > Mollusca > Bivalvia > Venerida > Veneridae > Ruditapes > Ruditapes philippinarum. The sequence continues at coordinate 14,517 of NW_026852754.1, read as the reverse complement.
GCCCCTTTCTGTGTAGGTTGTAATGCAAATTTGTCAAGCATTTTCTTCTGGAATGTCATGATTTTTCAAAGACCCGTAACAGATTTTATAATGTAAACTCACTCAAAGAACTCTTGAATACAATTCCATCAAAAAACATCATCGGTTATTTGAAAGAGATAAACTTGTATTCAAGGATCTGATTGGCTCTTTTTTATTATCATGGCTCAAATATCAAACTGAGAGAGAGAAGATAAATACCATAATTGTATATACTCTTGACTCCTCTACATTCCAACTACAATCCCAATGTTCCTTCTTAATATGGAAGTTTATACGGAACCTACATAATACATGCATACTTTACTATAATAACTCTGAATACTTTACAATAAAGTCATTGACATCTCAATAAAAATATATGAAAAAGGAGGGTTAAATAACAACGGAAATGTCTGTTAATTTTCGATACATGTTTTCATACTTTTATTTGAGAATATAAAGTAGAAACAAAAAAATACATCCAATACTAATTTACATTCAATAAATAATATAATTATGGTTTATATAAAACTGTTGACATTTATCTGTAAACTATTTCAACTTATTTTATACAACATAAATATGTTTATCAACCAACCGTACACGTATTAATATTTAAGTAAATTGAAAACATAACAAATTGTTAGGCATGCTGATCTTTATTTTTTTATTCTTATGTAGTTGTAGTTGTTTTTTTCTATACTATAAATGTAGTGTCAAGTATATGTTTCATTAATTATACACTTATGAAAAAATTTCAGATGTAATCATCAATGAAATGCGTATTTTCATTTTCCACATATTTCTCTGTATAAGATTACTTTTACTGCTGTGAATCATATTTTCCGTACTTTCATTCATGTCGTAACTTCTTTCATTCATATACATATTAAAATAAACAATATTGCTAGCGTTCTTACACCAGGCATAGATTGTTCTCTATATGTAGATGATTTTCTTATCTGCTATCGATCGAAAAGTGTGAGAACAATTGAAAGGCAACTTCAACAAAATTTAGATAAAATCCAAAAGTGGGCAATAGAAAATGGTTTTAAATTTTCAAAGTCAAAAACTCAATGTGTTCATGTTTGTCGATTGCGGAAACACCATAATGACCCTGAACTTTACATATCTGGTTCTAAAATTCCAGTAGTTGATGAAGCTAAGTTTTTAGGAATTATATTTGACAAAAAACTTTATTTTATACCACATATTAAACATTTGAAAACTAAATGCCTTAAAGGTTTAAAATTACTTAAGGTTTTATCAAGTACAAATTGGGGATCAAATTCTTCCACATTACTGAAATTATACAGAAGTCTTATCCGATCAAAATTAGATTATGGTTCTGTAGTATATGGGTCTGCAAGAAAATCATATCTTCACATGCTAGATACCATACATCACCAGGGTTTACGGTTAGCTTTAGGTGCATTTCGCACCTCACCTGTAGAAAGTCTATATGCGGAAGCTGGGGAACCATCGCTTCAACTTCGTCGAAAAAAGCTATCACTTCAATATGCAACTAGAATTGCATCAAATAGCAAAAATCCAGCCAAAAATATTATTTTCAAACCCAGTTATATTGAAAAATTTGTTAACAAACCAAAGGAAATTAAACCATTAGGCCTTCGTTTAAAAGATGATTTAGATAAACTTAAAATTAATCCTGTCAGTATCCTTCAAAATGACGATGAGGATGTTCCACCTTGGACTTATAATTCCCCTGAAATAAATATTAACCTTTCAAATATAAAAAAGTCATCAAATTCACATGAACATTTCAAAGAGAAGTTTCTAGCAATTAAGGAAGAACATGAACATTTTATACATATTTATACGGACGGTTCAAAAGAAGGTTGCAAAGTAGGTGCGGCTGTGTTTGAAAATAATTTTACATCTAGTATAAGGTTACCAGATAATGCATCAATTTTTACTGCTGAAGCAAAAGCTATCGATTTAGCATTGTCATACATAGCACAGCATACCCACGATAAATTTGTGATATTTTCTGACTCGCTTTCTGTTTTAATATCCATTAAAAATAAAAAATCTGACAATATCATGGCAAAGAAACTTCTTTTACGATTTCATGATATACTAAAAACAAAATATGTTAAATTATATTGGATTCCAAGTCATGTAGGAATACGAGGAAATGAAAAAGTAGATGCTTTAGCTAAACAATCATTAAATTTTCAAAAAACTGACTTATTGTTACCTGCTTGTGATTTTAGACCGGCTATAAATAAACTCGTATCATCTGAATGGAAAGCAAATTGGGACAATGCAGTTTTTAATAAACTTCACGATATAAACCCATCTCTTGATATGTCACCATCTCTATCTCTGTCAAACCGCCGTGATCAAACAGTTCTTCTTCGATGCCGAATTGGACACACTAAAATTACCCACTCTTATCTCCTCACAAATGACCATGCCCCTTTCTGTGTAGGTTGTAATGAAAATTTTACTGTCAAGCATTTTCTTCTTGAATGTCATGATTTTTCACAGGCCCGTAATAGATTTTATTCTGTAAATTCACTCAAAGAACTTTTTAATACAATTCCATCAAAAAACATAATTGATTATTTAAAAGAAATAAACTTGTATTCTAGGATCTAATTGGCTCATTTCTATTGTCATTTACAATGTTTTACATAATATTTTAAGCCTGTTATAGCATTCGGCACGATATGGCCAGTTATGTGTTGACGTGCCGTAAAAATCCAAACAAACAAACAAATTGTACCTTTGTTTGTAAATATCATCACACATTTCCTCTCAAGATTGGCCAAAGCACGTGATAGAAAATCAGCAACTCTTTCGCATTTTAAATTTTCAACCTCATTTAGATACTCATTCCAAAAGGCTTCACCATCATAAGGTCTGTGTTTGTTTCATAAAAACATGCATACTAGTTTTGCTCCAGATGTAAGCATATTGACTGCCTAAGCTCCTGGGCGGAGTAACTTGGCCCAGATGATTTAATTGAGCTTCAAATGAGCAGTTACCATATCCTTGTACTTTGACTCTCGTAAAAGCTTTTTGGTGAGTAGCGCGTCTATTATAGTTTCCTCTGTTCTAAACCTAGCATTGCGTGTGAGTGTTTCTTTTATACTTTCATTTATTGTTGAAATTGTTGCTGCACTATTTGCTTTGTCCGTTTCAAAGTCAACAGATGTTGATGAGCTCTTTTTATATACCATCTCTTCTTGTTGCTTAGGAAATTTAGTACGCTGTTTGTTTTTTAAGTGCTTTTCCACCACACGTTCGAATTTCTTCTTTTGTTTCCGGTCTTTCTTTGTGGTTTCTTGTGCATCGGACGAATATTCGGAATCAGTTAAATTATGAGCTTTTGAGGAAGGTATGTATGTTTTATCTAAACCACTATTGCTATCAGAGGCATCCATGTCAAACAATTTTCTCTTTTGAATTAAGTGGCTAAGAGGAAAATTGTCACTGTCAGTTCCACTATCATTTTTGTCGCATTTATTGCTACTATCAATATATCTCAGCTTTTAAGTGTCGTTTTTGGCTTTGGGTTGTTTTATCTGTTCTTTTTCAATTTCATTGGTTGTTTTAAATGTAATATAAACATTGTAACCATAATAAAACGTTTAATTTCAGCATTGGTAAAGTTTTTAAAATCTTCCGTGGCCCGCGGCCTTCCCCGTTTTTTGGGTCTTGAAAATAAAGTTTCGTTAAATTCCAGCCAGTAGTTGCAGAGAAGTAGTGCGGAAACGACTTTTACTCTATATGCATACTACATTACTAATCAAGGGCCATAACGCTGAGTTATGAGATGACATTTTTATTAATTCAATGTGCATTTAACATTATTATAGTTTCAATATCCAAAAAACTGAAAACTCATCTTTGCTCTCTGACAGCATCTACAATTCAAACTGAATCAAAAATTCAATAATCAATAAATATCTTATTATAGTCTAACATTGTTTTTCTAATCAGTATGTCATAATATAGCTGAAATAAATACGGATGTATACAAATTATTATGACAAATTAGCATTGTTGTCTAATTCTAACATATTCACAATTGACTTTTCCAAATAAACAAGCAGTTTAGATAAAAGTATTATGAAAGGGTGTTCTGATAATTTAAAAACACGCTATATCATTGAAATAAACATACAAATTTAAGCTGCGTGAAAGTGCTAACAGTACTTTTTCGATTCAATATTTTGCAGTGACATGATATCGTTTATAACATTTATGAAATCGTAATTATCCTTTATAAATAGTTGTGTTTGTCTTCTCGCACTCATAATTACTTTCTTAACCTTCACAAACTAAATGTTTTTCCAAAAACAAATTTTAAAACTCTTGTGATCTCTTTCGGTTTATAATTACCCCAAAAATAATGACTGAGACAATGTAAGAAATTTGCCAGATACATTGTTTTATCGCTGAACATCAGTCATTTGTATCATGACGTTCTCTGATAAAACCAATTAAACACCATTGAATTCCTAAATGTTCTAAAATGTGAGAACAACAAACGTTTCATTTTCAGGAAAAAACATTTATAATCATTTACGCTGTTTTTACATAAAAATAATATTAATCATGAGGTGAAAGTTTTGTCTGTAAGACTGACGTATCTCTATATACGTGGTTTTTGCAAATAGAAAATAAACTGATTTTCAGATTATTGTTTCTGCAAAAAAAGCTTGTCTGTATTAAAGATGTTCTAGCCTAAAATTGTTAACAGTATACTTTAAAAAATGGATCTGCAAGAAGACTGTAACTTTAAATGAGTGTTTTTTGCACCGAAATATTATTTATATGGAATAGAAAATTATCACTTATATCATTTTACTTGGTTTTTACAATAAAATGTACGGGTAAAAATTTGTACGTGGATTGATCACAAATCAATATCTCAATAACTATTCAATATATTTCAATGAAAATTTGACACATTGTGCATCTTTCTTAAATTAACCAAATTATAGGAAAAAAAATCAATTTCAGTAAATTCTTCATTTACGTGGTTTTTGCATATACCCCTCGATATGTCGCCACTACTCCGTAGAGCCGACACAAAAATGAACATATCGTAAATATCAAAAAAATGTAGTCAACATTTCAAAAATGGACTTACACCAATGGCCCCACCATCTAAATACTTTTTTATTCTTCTAATGAGATAAGAAGATCTTGTTTTTAATTGCTTTCCTTGAGGAATTTTACCTCCGTCTGGTAAAATCTGAAATAATGAAAACATCTCTTGTCTACAACTGGTGTTTTTTTCAAAATAAACGCTACACAGTCTAAACATGAGACCTGGCAGACTTATACTTCTATAAGTGCAGGCTGACAAGATGAACGCTCAATACTGCTGGGTGCTCTGTTAATATATTCAGCATTTGATCTGGAAATTTAATCAAAGCAATCTATTATCAACAGAGCCAGTCAGTTAACTGGATACAATCATCATGCTAAGTAAATATATAAGGTAGGATTGTGCTGGTGTTTTTTTTCAAAATAAACGCTACACAGTCTAAACATGAGACCTGGCAGACTTATACTTCTTTAAGTGCAGGCTGACAAGATGAACGCTCAATACTGCTGGGTGCTCTGTTAATATATTCAGCATTTGATCTGGAAATTTAATCAAAGCAATCTATTATCAACAGAGCCAGTCAGTTAACTGGATACAATCATCATGCTAAGTAAATATATAAGGTAGGATTGTGCTACTATCAATATATCTCAGCTTTTAAGTGTCGTTTTTGGCTTTGGGCTGTTTTATCTGTCCTTTTTCAATTTCATTGGTTGTTTTAAATGTAATATAAACATTGTCTGATTCACCATTGATATTGTCATTGTCCACAGGATAAAGTGATTCATGTACAGGCGGATTTTTATCACTGACAACTGTGGACTGTCCATGATCTATGTCACTGTCCACATATTTGTTTGACATATTTGCAGATTCGGAAAAGATGACATTTTTATTAATTCAATGTGCATTTAACATTATTATAGTTTCAATATCCAAAAAACTGAAAACTCATCTTTGCTCTCTGACAGCATCTACAATTCAAACTGAATCAAAAATTCAATAATCAATAAATATCTTATTATAGTCTAACAATGTTTTTCTAATCAGTATGTCATAATATAGCTGAAATAAATACGGATGTATACAAATTATTATGACAAATTAGCATTGTTGTCTAATTCTAACATATTCACAATTGACTTTTCCAAATAAACAAGCAGTTTAGATAAAAGTATTATGAAAGGGTGTTCTGATAATTTAAAAACACGCTATATCATTGAAATAAACATACAAATTTAAGCTGTGTGAAAGTGCTAACAGTACTTTTTCGATTCAATATTTTGCAGTGACATGATATCTTTTATAACATTTATGAAATCGTAATTATCCGTTATAAATAGTTGTGTTTGTCTTCTCGCACTCATAATTACTTTCTTAACCTTCACAAACAAAATGTTTTTCCAAAAACAAATTTTAAACTCTTGTGATCTCTTTCGGTTTATAATTACCCCAACAATAATGACTGATACATGTATTAGCACAGTTATGTTCACTTTCAAATTGACCTGTTATAAATAATGGCACAACCAAAAAGTTTACTGTCTAAGCCCTTTTAGTAAAAATAATTATACATAATATATAAATTGTTATTTTAATTTAGACTATGAGTATGTAAGGTTTTTTTTTCTTATTTATTAATTAAGAATTAATTATCTGTTAATTTTAAAATCTAAATATCTGTCACGGTTTAGAACTGTTCCCTATTTAGGCCAGAAAATGTGTAAGCGACCAGATAGTTCAATCGCTTACAGCCGCGGTACATATTCTGTGGGTCACAGGTTTGAGTTCTGGTCAAGCTGAAAGATTTCTCATCCAGTGACTGCATATAACCATGAGTTTAATTCACTATGCTCTGTAAACATCAGAAATTCAAGGACATATACCAATAGAGTGGGGAAATATTTTGTGGTTTAGAACTATTTCATTATTAAAGAGAAAATGTGTAGCCGGCCGGATAGCTCAGTTGGTCTTCTGAAAGTCATGGGTTCGAGTCATGGTCAGGCAGTTTAAGTCAGGGTTTAGAAGTGGTTTTTCTCATTTAATAGATTGTATTTTATTTGAAATGGACAAAGGCAGTATTGCATGATACTTTTAGATCTACAAAAAAGCATTTGATACAGTTGATCACACTATACTGCACATGAAGAAGTTATTTTACTTCTTCTTCATGGAAGTATCTGCCATATGTAATGACATTCTTACATGCTTCAAGTCTTATCTCTGATAGCAGCTGGTTGATGTGGCTGGTACTCCTTCTACTCCTGCTCTGAGTACCTATGGTGTCCCCCTGATGTTCGTTTTAGGTCCTCTTTTATGTCTAGTATATGTCAATGACATGTCTGCAACCTTAGCAATAAGCTTTTATTATATGCACAGGCACGGAGTTATGCTCCGGACAAGCTTTACCGGACGCCGACAACGACGCCGACACAGACGCCGCCGCCGCCGACACCGCCGACAAAAGTAACCCCTATATGTCACTTTTTCAAGGCGACACAATAATTGATTATTTAAAAGAGATTAACTTGTATTCTAGGATCTAATTGGCTCATTTCTATTGTCATTTACAATGTTTTACATAATATTTTAAGCCTATTATAGCATTCGGCACGATATGGCCAGTTATGTGTTGACGTGCCGTTAAAATCCAAACAAACAAACCATTTTAACAGTCAATATCTTGAAAAATATAGTCAGTTTAGATCAACTTGAATATGAAAATATGAGCATAATGTGACTTTAAACAGTGATTTTTTGTCTTTAACAAAAAGGCCAAATATAGATTGTTTCTCACTTTAAACTGTTAAAAATAACCAACAATAATGTAATCTCATAATTTCCCAAAACCCCACTCCCTCCCCAAACAACCGAGAAATTAAACATGACATTTCATGACAAAAATTTGAATTATCATTTAAAAAAAGTCTCTTAAAAATGTTTGTTTGTTTGTTTCATTTTACGCCTTTTTCAACAGTTTTTTCAGTTCAAAAACATACACTCATACAAGTAGCTTATATACTAGTTTAGCCTGTAAATGCTTGAGGAAATCCTTATTGATCCTTTATTTCAGTCTGAATATGTATCCGAATTTTTCGGACATGTGTATTTCCAATTGTTTGTTTATTTCCATGCGTAAATCCTTTAATATTGCGCTGAAGCATTATTGCACTATATGAGCACAGTCTTGTGTTTCTTTAGCATCATGTAACTTGATTTAAATCCATGTATTTATCTCGAAATGTTAGAAATTGTTGTAAACACATTTCACTAGTTTTACATAGACGCCATGTTACTCGCAGTGCATTGTGGTATTGTTGTTGGTTACCAAGCGTAAATCTACTATGTACAAGAGGAAAATCGATAATTTAAACCTGTCTCAGGTACATGATACTGTTATATAGTCTTTACTTTAAACCAGTAGCGTAGACTACTTTATTTAGTTCCATTTATTTAGTTCCGCCCATTGTTTTCTCGTTTAGGGCACACGCTTTTTATTACTTGGGGACCATACGCCGCTTTTCATGGAATGGCACGGAAGTGTCACATTGAAGGTTCCATGATATCCGCCGTACGAACACATCTGCGGATGTTTCTAAATTCAAAATTTTACTATTTCACGTTTAAATGTTGAATTCTGCTTAAGCCGGTGCTAGGGGGCGTGGACGGTAACTTGTACTTTCCAGTATCGTCCATGAACAGGCTCAATCAAACCGAGCCTGCAACATTTTCAATTTTGCCGTGTTGGGCTTTCTTTAGGGATTCTGTATTTATCTATTTTACCGAAATGGCCATTATTTCTTGTAAATCAGTCTCTTAAATTCTCTAAGACTGCAACCAATTTTACGGGTGATCAACCATTTCTTTGGGTGCACTTTGGTTGCAAGCAGACTATTTTTGGGTGCATTAACCTGCAACCATTTTCTGGGGTGATCAGTCAGTTTTTGGGGTGCATTTATGTTGCGGTTGCAGATTTAGTATAAATAGGCTGGGATTGCCGCATTTCGGGGAGTCATAAGTCAGAATTTCTAACGTAAAGCTACGCTCGGTTAAATTTTCGTTAGCCTTAATAAAATTAATTTTACACCAAATGTAAGCGGGCTATTTTATCTAGATAAACATTTTTATTCACTTCAGAGTTTTGATAAGCTGTTACATTTTTAAACTAATATTTACACATATTCTGTAATTGTCAGTGATAAACATTTCTGCTATTTTATCACGGTTCACTGGTGCGCCATTTTGTTCGCGCGTATTTTTAACTGTGAAAAGTCGTTTATGCTTATGTTATCAACATTAGAAAGTTGCCAATTAGGAAAGCGTTGAGAATTATTTAAGTCTTAAGGCAACAATTATTAGGAATTGTTAACACAAGTTTTTAAGTGATATTTCTGATTAAAAGCAATTAGTGTATTAATAATAAGTACATTTAATTAAAGAGTGAATTTCTCTTGTGTGAATTATCAATTGAGGTTCTCTTGTGCGAATTGCATGATTACATTATTAATTGACTTTCTCTTGTGTGAATTGTATGATTACATTATCAATCTGTGAAGAACATTAGGATTGATATTAATACGTTAGAAATATTTCATGATTTACTATTGATTTATAATTGTTAAGCTAAGGCTTTATTAAAAGTTATAAACTTTACAACGACTTTCTCCTTTGTGATGTATGACTATTAATATTTTAAATAATAGGTATAGTTTAATTTAACCCAATATATTTTTAATAAGATAAATTTTATTATGCAAGTTTATTAATTAGTATTGTAATTATACCTATGCATTGTTATGTTAATGTCATTTCAACTTTATGTACATTGTATTGTATGTGTAATATGTAATTATTTTTATATTTTCCTTAAGTTAATATGGTCATGTTTAGTATTAAAATGATCATATGTTTTTATAGATTTTTGTTAAAAACATTAATTACAGTAAATTGCAAGTTTACTTCAATAAGGAGCATTTTTCTTAAAAATTGTTTTTAAACATATAAAAATTTCCCATATTATAAAAACAACTCTAAGTAAAATTTTTTAATACAATGTGGCATTTTAAGTCTTCCTGCTTAATAGTGGCACTGATTAGTTACAATTACTCTAAAAGGCTTAAGTCCAAGCCAATTTGTTTATTATACAAACAAGGAAGCCAGGGTGATAACTTTTCACAAACACAAATAATAAAAAGGTGATTTGTTGTTAACTTATGTTTGCATAGTTAATGGAAATGGCTTCCTGTTATTTTTCACAGCTTTCGGCACTTTTCTGTATAAAAACTCCGTGGATTTTTCTATGGATATCATTCACCATCCATCGTTTTAAAAATAAAGTTGTGTTTAAATTTATATTGGATTTTGGAATTTTATATTAATTTTCAGGTAAATTTATTTCTATGTTCTTTTATTATCATTTTTTTTAAAACTTTATATTGTACAAGATATTGCACTCTTTGTAATTATGATATTTCATTTATTATTCTTAGTTTTATTGTATATAACATTGTAATGTGTGTATAAGTTAGTACTTATAGTACAAAGTAGCATTATGCTGATAAAACTTGTGTAGCTATAATAAGAAATATTCTATCTACTTTCCTTGATATTTCTTAAGTATAAAAAAAGAATGTAACAAAATATAAAATATAAGAATAGAGAATTTAAATCTAACATGCATTATATATATATATCAATTATTGTAACTAAATCTGTTATATTACATCAGGCTAAATTTTTGTTACAAGAATTATTTTATACTATTTTCTTAAAATCTAAAATCTTAATTTTTATCTGCAAACAATGTGTTTTGATTCAATTAATTATTTTGTTCTTTGTGCATATTAAATACATTTTAAATAAATTAATCTTGGTCGATGACTTAACCCGGTACTTAATTAAAATATAGAAATTAGCTGAATTATCTTGTTTAATTGACCAAGATTAATTTATTTAAAATGTATTTAATATGCACAAAGAACAAAATAATTAATTGAATCAAAACACATTGTTTGCAGATAAAAATTAAGATTTTAGATTTTAAGAAAATAGTATAAAATAATTCTTGTAACAAAAATTTAGCCTGATGTAATATAACAGATTTAGTTACAATAATTGATATATATATAATGCATGTTAGATTTAAATTCTCTATTCTTATATTTTATATTTTGTTACATTCTTTTTTTATACTTAAGAAATATCAAGGAAAGTAGATAGAATATTTCTTATTATAGCTACACAAGTTTTATCAGCATAATGCTACTTTGTACTATAAGTACTAACTTATACACACATTACAATGTTATATACAATAAAACTAAGAATAATAAATGAAATATCATAATTACAAAGAGTGCAATATCTTGTACAATATAAAGTTTTAAAAAAAATGATAATAAAAGAACATAGAAATAAATTTACCTGAAAATTAATATAAAATTCCAAAATCCAATATAAATTTAAACACAACTTTATTTTTAAAACGATGGATGTTGAATGATATCCATAGAAAAATCCACGGAGTTTTTATACAGAAAAGTGCCGAAAGCTGTGAAAAATAACAGGAAGCCATTTCCATTAACTATGCAAACATAAGTTAACAACAAATCACCTTTTTATTATTTGTGTTTGTGAAAAGTTATCACCCTGGCTTCCTTGTTTGTATAATAAACAAATTGGCTTGGACTTAAGCCTTTTAGAGTAATTGTAACTAATCAGTGCCACTATTAAGCAGGAAGACTTAAAATGCCACATTGTATTAAAAAATTTTACTTAGAGTTGTTTTTATAATATGGGAAATTTTTAGATGTTTAAAAACAATTTTTAAGAAAAATGCTCCTTATTGAAGTAAACTTGCAATTTACTGTAATTAATGTTTTTAACAAAAATCTATAAAAACATATGATCATTTTAATACTAAACATGACCATATTAACTTAAGGAAAATATAAAAATAATTACATATTACACATACAATACAATGTACATAAAGTTGAAATGACATTAACATAACAATGCATAGGTATAATTACAATACTAATTAATAAACTTGCATAATAAAATTTATCTTATAAGGAAAGCAGCTAGGAAACCTTTATTGCACAAGATGATGACTCGCAGCAGAGCACGTGAGGAGAAACAGGATATAGAGGGTTAAATTGTCTTGATTGGGAGTGCCTTTACTTTTATTCTCTGATAAATCCATATGGTACTTATCTATAAATTATTTTCCCTTGTTTCGGAACAGGTCCCCAAATCAAAATTTTTTTTTCATGTAGCTAAGCCAACTTTTACAAATTTAATTATTTGTGTCTATAGTGCTATAGGATGGCTGACCACCATTCAACCCGGCTAACCTGCATGCATTTTTTTTTTCTCTTTTAGAACCACCCTTAAGAGAACTAAAAGTTGGGGGCATGCTCATTTGGATCCTGACCTTCTTTTTCTGTTTCACCCAGCCGGCAACGTGCAGTAAGTCCATATCAAGGTTAAACTATGGAGTCGTTTTTAAGAACATTGCTGATTTACATCTTGCAAATGAACATTGGGTTCACACTTTTGAATTGCCAATTCCGGAAAAACTAACACTCCCTGTTATAGGGAATTGTCATAGAGACAATGAAACGTGTATAATGGTGAGCCATGTGTTGGCTCAAATAAACACGATCAGGGCCGAAACATCCTTTCGAATGGATGATACAATTGATGCGATTAAACGCCTTATGCCAGAATATCAAGGAAAAATGTCACGTAGGCGGAGGAGCCTCCTGCCATTTATTGGACAATTGTCTAAGTCTTTGTTCGGAACTGCTACTGAAGAACAGGTTAATATGCTTGCCCGTCACATAAATGCTCTTACTCGGAAAACTATGAAAATACTGGACACATTGGAACAACATGGGGATCACTTAAGTTCATTTATGCAAACAGCAAATGCTAGGATGGATAATTTAATGGACGGGATAAAAACTAACAAAATTGAAATTGGTTATGTTCACAACCTACTAATATCCTCTACTAAAAATTTACAATATAATTTTAACAAAATGATGGAAACTCTAACTCTTCAACTAAATCAATCTAGCCACTTGAACCACATTCTAGATGAATATAAAAATGGAATTGTTAGCTTAGCTGAAGGGAAATTATCGCCTATTATCATACCAGTCAGAATAATGGAGAAAACGATGTCATATATTCAAAATCTTTTAAATACCAAATATCAAGGTTTTTATATTACTTACAAAACAGTTCAACAGGTATATTCACAGGCAAAATTTGTTTGTGGCAGACACAAGAATAGCATCTTTATTTCTGTAAAATTCCCCTTAACTGTGCAAAAGGAACCAATCAAGCTCTTTAAAGTAATAAGTCTCCCTGTTCCCATCAATTCTTCTTCAACTCATGGTACACAGGCTTTAGATCTTCCTTATTTTTTCGCAATAACTTCAAGCAAGCAACATTATATGACATTAAACCAAAATGATTTAATGGATTGTCATGGAACAAAATATATTCATTGCTCTGAAAATAAGCCTTTGATTCCATTAACCTCCCAAAGTTGTGTGCTAGCTTTATTTAGTAATAACATGGATTCTGTTCATTCCATTTGCAACTTCAGATTTGTCCAAAATATCATTGAGCCAAAGGTTATTGAATTGGATCAAAACTCAATTTTATTGTATAGAACACCTCTTTTGTCAGTTGAGTGCAAACATCAACATAAAATGATGCAAGGTTGTGACTTTTGCATTATCAATTTGCCTTGTCAATGTTCTGTTATGACATCAAACTTTTATTTACCACCAAGATTGGTAGCCTGTCAAAATTTCACACATGAAATTTCTAAAGTGCATCATATAAACCTTATTTTAATACAAAAATTCTTTGATAAGCCATTCTATAAAAACATGTTTGCAGACTCAGCTTTTGCTCAACCTGTTAATGTGTCTCTGCCAAAATTTAAACTATTTGAACATAAAATGCATTCAATTATAGCTAATGATGAAAAGGCTCACTTGAACCTGTCTCGAATGGTGAGTCTAGCCAAACAAGATTCAGCTGCTTTCCAATCTTTAACAGAGCCACTCATTGAGGGACTTATAAACATTCAATCAAACTGGCCAGATCTTAACTCTATTTTCATTTTTTCAACTCTGGGTGTTACAGTAGGCTTAGTTATTTTTGCCATTTGGTCTTGTTTAAAAATAAGAAAACTTACAATGGCAGTTGCAATTCTTAATAATATTAAGACTGTGAGAGCATCTACCTCACCTATTCCATCATTTATATACAAAGTATCAACTGAAACATCTTGAAGATAGTTCATTTCCAAATATTAATATTGACTTGACCTGGGAACATGTTATCTTATTTGTTTGTCTGTTACACTTTCTTTTTTTGTA